>NC_052348.1:16725828-16846674 GCF_016432855.1 Salvelinus namaycush | reverse complement strand
ATGTATTGTCTATTAACCGCCTCCTCCTCCTCTTCCTCCTCCCTCCTCCAGGTGACTGTGTTGTTAACATATCTACTGTATGTGTCTATTACCCCTCCTCCTCCTCCTCGCTCCTCCTCCTCCTCCTCCTCCTCCTCCTCCTCCTCTCCTCCTCCAGGTGACTGTGTTGTTAACATATCTAATGTATTGTCTATTAACCCCCCTCCTCCTCCTCCTCCTCCTTCCTCCTCCTCCTCCTCTTCCTCCAGGTGACTGTGTTGTTAACATATCTAATGTATTGTCTATTAACCCCCTCTCCTCCTCCTCCTCCTCCTCCTCTCTCCTCCTCCAGGTGACTGTGTTGTTAACATATCTAATGTATTGTCTATTAACCCCTACTCCTCCTCCTCCTCCTCCTCCTTTCCTCCAGGTGACTGTGTTGTTAACATATCTAATTATTGTCTATTAACCTCCTCCTCCTCCCTCCTCGTTCCTTAGATATGTTAACAACCAAGTCACTGGAGGGAGGGAGAGGAGGGAGGAGGAGGAGGAGGAGGAGGAGGAGGAGGAGGGGAGGAGGAGGAGGAGGAGGAGGGGGGGTAATAGACAATACATTAGATATGTTAACAACACAGTCACTGGAGGAAGAGGAGGAGGAGGAGGAGGAGGAGGAGGAGGGGTTAATAGACAATACATTAGATATGTTAACAACACAGTCACCTGGAGGAAGAGGAGGAGGAGGAGGAGGAGGAGGAGGAGTTAATAGACAATATATTAGATATGTTAACAACACAGTCACCTGGAGGAAGAGGAGGAGGAGGAGGAGGAGGAGGGGTTAATAGACAATACATTAGATATGTTAACAACACATTCACCTGGAGGAAGAGGAGGAGGAAGAGGAGGAGGAGGAGGAGGAAGAGGAGGAGGGTTAATAGACAATACATTAGATATGTTAACAACACAGTTGAGGTCATTGTTAGGGTGTACAGTTCTATTCCTTTTCCAGTGAGAGAGAGTGACTGACTGAACACTGAGCTGGAGGACATTGGTCTATAGCCTATGTTAATCAAGACAGTACCATACCTGTGCTGCAGCGGAGGCGTCCTCCATGACCCTGGTTGCCCGGTGCAGATCCTGGTGACCTCAGTTGTCTGACCTGGAGGAAGGGAGCACAGTATGTTCTGAGAACTCTATAAGAAGCTGTAAAACACTTTGGGACAACTGCTTTATCAATACGATTGATTGTTTGATTGATTGATTGATTGATTGATTGGTTGACCTCCAGAGGCCTGAGCAAGGTCACTGTGCAGCTGAGCGATTGATTTGGCCATCCGGTTGTATGCTCCGCCCTGACTGGGCCATAGGGCTGAAGCTCCGCCCATGGAATGTCTCCTCCTCCTGATGCTGTCAGGATGTTGATGCTCTGTTTTAAAATATTTGTCGTTTGTTGTGGGGATCAGAGGCCCAAATCCTGCACATAAAATCACACACAGACACACAGTCTTGCGCAGCTAACCTTGTGGGTACATAAATTTCAATCCCATTTAAAATCCTATTTTCCTTAACCCCTAACCCTAACCAGTATCCTTACCCTAACCAAAAAAACCTAACCTTAACCCGAAACCTAACTCAAGCTCCTAACCCTAAAACTAACCCTACACCTAATTTTAACTCTAATTCTAACCTTAACCCTAAACCCCCTAGAATTAGCATTTGACCTTGTGGGGACCAACAAAATGTCCCCAGGTAGTCAAAAAAAAGTTTTTACTATTTTTGTGACAAGTTTAGTTAAACACACACACACACACACACACACACACACACACACACACACACACACACACACACACACACACACACACACACACACAATCTGGGAGGGAGGGAGGAGGGAGAAGGAGAGAGATGGAGGGAGGGAAAGAGAGAGAGATTAGGGAGTAGTAATTATGAACCAAAAACACCCTTTGTTATTCTAGCTCCTCCCAACAGTTTACTATGACATCTCCCACATCATAAAGTAGTCTAGTTCTTGTCCATTGTAGTGATACGTTGTATAGAGGGAGGGAGTGGCAGAGAGAGGGATGACAGAAGAGATAATGAATGTGTGAATATGTGAATGAAGGTCAGTCATAGCTTCTGTGTGATCCACACAATCTGGATGTTTTGGTATAGAGGTGTCTGCTGTTTACTCAGACGGGGTGATGACAGACACTTCATATTGTTTTGGTATGGAGGTATCTGCTGTTTACTCAGAAGGGGTGATGACAGACACTTCATATTGTTTTGGTATAGAGGTGTCTGCTGTTTACTCAGAGGGGGTGATGACAGACACTTCATATTGTTTTAGTATGGAGATATCTGCTGTTGACTCAGAAGGGGTGATGACAGACACTTCATATTGTTTTGGTATGGAGGTGTCTGCTGTTTACTCAGAAGGGGTGATGACAGACACTTCATATTGTTTTGGTATAGAGGTGTCTGCTGTTTACTCAGAGGGGGTGATGACAGACACTTCATATTGTTTTGGTATGGAGGTATCTGCTGTTTACTCAGAGGGGGTGATGACAGACACTTCATATTGTTTTGGTATGGAGGTATCTGCTCTCTAGGTGACTCTTTTCCAGGAGAGTCAACAGCAGATAGTTTCTACACCTTGTTAATTACGTTGTAATTTGTTTTGTCATGGAACCAGCCCTGCATGAGTCAGAGCATTCAGAACATACTTCCACAGTCCTGGAACAATATATAAACAACCAGACTAACTGCCATGTAAAGACCATGGAAGAACACAGTACAGGAACAAGATAAAACAGGTCTCTCTTGTAAAATATATCCCAACAAGAATAACCTGTATAAATAAAGGTGAAATAAAATAAAATACACAAATAGGCTACCAGTTACATGAAGAGTGGAGAATCATGGCTGTAGCCTGACAACACAACATCAGGAACAGAGTGGAGAATCAGGGCTGTAGCCTGACAACACAACATCAGGAACAGAGTGGAGAATCAGGGCTGTAGCCTGACAACACAACATCAGGAACAGAGTGGAGAATCATGGCTGTAGCCTGACAACACAACATCAGGAACAGAGTGGAGAATCATGGCTGTAGCCTTGACAACACAACATCAGGAACAGAGTGGAGAATCATGGCTGTAGCCTGACAACACAACATCAGGAACAGAGTGGAGAATCATGGCTGTAGCCTTGACAACACAACATCAGGAACAGAGTGGAGAATCATGGCTGTAGCCTGACAACACAACATCAGGAACAGAGTGGAGAATCATGGCTGTAGCCTGACAACACAACATCAGGAACAGAGTGGAGAATCATGGCTGTAGCCTGACAACAGAACATCAGGAACAGAATGGATACTCATGGCTGTAGCCTGACAACACAACATCAGGAACAGAGTGGAGAATAATGGCTGTAGCCTTGACAACACAACATCAGGAACAGAGGGGAGAATCATGGCTGTAGCATTGACAAAACAACATCAGGAACAGAGTGGAGAATCATGGCTGTAGCCTTGACAACACAACATCAGGAACAGAGTGGAGAATCATGGCTGTAGCCTGACAACAGAACATCAGGAACAGAGTGGAGAATCATGGCTGTAGCCTGACAACACAACATCAGGAACAGAGTGGAGAATAATGGCTGTAGCCTTGACAACACAACATCAGGAACAGAGTGGAGAATCATGGCTGTAGCATTGACAAAACAACATCAGGAACAGAGTGGAGAATTATGAATCGTGAATCATGGTTACCATCATTATCTACCAAGAGAGTTCTCATCTGTATTATTCGTAGCAGTCTATTTACCCCCACAAAACGAAGCTGGCTCTATATCTGCTCTCAACCAACTCTATAAGGCCATAAGCAAAGAAGAAAATGCTCACCCAGAAGTGACGCTCCTAGTGGCTGGGGACTTTAATGCAGTCAAACTTAAATCAGTTTTACCAAATTTTTACAAGCATGTCACATGTGAAACCAGGAAAAAAAATCCTATTCACCTTTACTCCACACACAGAAACGCATACAAAGCTCTCCCCTGCCCTCCATTTGGCAAATCTGACCATAATTCTATCCTCCTGATATCTGCTTACAAGCAAAACTAAAGCTGGAAGTACCAGTGACTCGCTCAATACGGAAGTGGTCAGACAACGTGGATGCTACACTACAGGACTGTTTTGCTAGCACAGACTGGAATATGTTCCGGGATTCATCCAATGGCATTGAGGAATACACCACCTCAGTCATCGGCTTCATCAATAAGTGCATCAAAGACGTCGTCCCCACAGTGACTGTACGCACATATCCCAATCAGAAGCCATGGATTACAGGCAACATCCACATCGAGCTAAAGGCTAGAGCTGCCGCTTTCAAGGAGCGGGCTTATAAGAAATCTCGCTATGCCCTCAGACAAACCATCAAACAAGCAAAGCGTCAATACAGGATTAAGATTGAATCCTACTACACCTGCTCTGATGCTCGTTGGATGTGGCAGAGCTTGAAAACTATTATGGACTACAAAGGCAAACCCAGACGCGAGCTGCCCAGTGACGCGAGCCTACCAGATGAGCGAAATGCCTTTTATGCTCGCTTCGAGGCAAGCAACACTTAAGCATGCACGAGAGCACCAGCTGTTCTCGATGACTGTGTGATGACGCTCTCGGTAGCTGATGTGAACAAAACCTTAAAACAGGTCAACATTCACAAAGCCGCTGGGCCAGACGGATTACCAGGATGTGTACTCAAAGCATGCATGGACCAACTGTCAAGTGTCTTCAGTGACATGTTCAACTTCTCCCTGACCGAGTCTGTAATACCTACATGTTTCAAGCAGACCACCATAGTCCCTGTGCCCAAGGAAGCGAAGGTAACCTGCCTAAATGATTACTGCCCCGTGGCCCTCACGTCGGTAGCCATGTAGTGCTTTGAAAGGCTGGTCATGGCTCACATCAACAGCATCCTCCCGGACACCCTAGACCCACTTCAATTCGCATACCGCCCCAACAGATCCACAGATGGTGCAATCTCAATCGCACTCCACACTGCACTTTCTCACCTGGACAAATGGAACACCTATGTGAGAATGCTGTTTATCAACTACAGCTCAGCGTTTAACAACATAGTGCCCACAAAGCTCATCACTAAGCTAAGGACTCTGGGACTAAACACCTCCCTCTGCAACTGGATCCTGGACTTCCTGACGGGCCGCCCCCCAGGTGGTAAGAGTAGGCAACAACACGTCTGCCACGCTGATCCTTAACACCGGGGTTCCCCAGGTGTGTGTACTTAGTCCCCTCCTGTATTCCCTGTTCACCCACAACTGCGTGGCCAAACATGACTTCAACAACATCATTAAGTTTGCTGACAACACAACAGTGGTAGGCCTGATCACCGACAATGATGAGACGGCCTATAGGGAGGAGGTCAGAGAACTGGCAGTGTGGTGCCAGGACAACAACCTCTCCCTCAGTGTGAGCAAGACAATGGAGCTGATCGTGGACTACAGGAAAAGGTAGGCCGAACAGGCCCCCGTTAATATTTACGGGGCTGTAGTGGAGCGCGTCAAGAGTTTCAAGTTCCTTGGTGTTCACATCACCAGCGAACTATCATGGTCCAAACATACCAAGACAGTCGTGAAGAGGGCACGACAAAACCTTTTCCCCCTCAGGAGACTGAAAAGATTTGGCATGGGTCCCCAGATCCTCTAAAGGTTCTACAGCTGCACCATCGAGCACATCCTGACCATTTGCATCACCGCCTGGTATGGCAACTGCTCGGCATCTGAGCGTTAGGCGCTACAAAGGGTAATGCGTACGGCCCAGTACATCACTGGGGCCAAGCTTCCTGCCATTCAGGACCTATATAATAGGTGGTGTCAGAGGAAAGCCCATAAAATTGTCAGAGACTCCAGTCACCCAAGTTATAGACTGTTTTCTCTGCTACCGCACGGCAAGCGGTACTGGAGCGCCAAGTCCAGGACCAAAAGGCTCCTCAACAGCTTCTACCCCCAAGCCATAAGACTGTTGAACAATTTATAAAATCCCCACCGGTGTCAAAAGTCTAGGTGATGTGGGTAAGGCGGAGTCAGGCGCAGGACACAGAGATGAGTAATAACCGTAACTTTACTCAAAACAATATTCCATGGAGACAAATAATCCAGGTCACAAAACGAGACAACTTGACAATAACAAACACGCACAAAACCAAGGGGGAAACCAGAGGTTAAATAGGGAACAATGATTATGGAATGGAAACCAGGTGTGTATAATGAAGACAAAACAAATTGAAAATGAAACGTGGATCGGTGGTGACTAGAAAACCGGTGACGTCGACCGCCGAACGCTGCCCGAACAAGGATAGGTACCAACTTCGGCAGAAGTCGTGACAACCGGACAGACAGTGTTATTAGTTTAAGCAGACTGTGTTTGTCTGTTATTGTGACTTAGATGAAGATCAGATCAAATTGTATGACCATTTTATGCAAAAGTCCAGGTAATTCCAAAGGGTTCACATACTTTTTCTTACCACTGTAGCTGTTGGATTAGGTGCTACCTCTACTGTGGCTGGACTCCACCATAAACTTAATACATTGTCAGCAGCTATGATACCAAACACCCATAAGGTCACGTCCCAATAGTCTCAATCTGCTTCCTTCCTTCCATTCCTTGTCCTCTTTCCTTGTCTCCTGTCCTTGTCTTCTTTCCTTCGTAACCACCACAGATCTAAAAGACCTTGCCATATGAAAGCAATATTATGGGAAACCCATAGATTTAAATAGAATGTAATGAGTCACTATGGGGAAAACATCTGGGTGTCACGACTCCTACCGAAGGTAGCTCCCCTTCCTGTTCGGGTGGCGCTCGGCGCTCGTCGTCACCGGCCTACTAGCTGCCACTGATCCCTTTTCCCCTTTTCTGTTTATTGGTTTCACCTGTGTTTGTTTTAGGCTGATTGGTTGGGCTTTATTTACCGGGATTGTTCGATGTACATGTGTACACGTCTGTGCGTCACGGTTCTCCCATGTATTTGGGTTTTTTGCTGGACTGTTTTAGTCCCCTGTGTTTGGGGCATTTGTTTTGGTTGGAGTATGTTCACCGTTGTGGTGCATTAAAAGTTAGCACTACCCTGAACTGCTTCCTGCGCCTGACTTCTCACCCATTACACCCCGGCGTTACACTGGGTCTCACGCTGACATAACAAGGTAAAGGAAACAACAATAGGAAGCTGTTAAAGAGTAATTGGGATTCTGCCTAAATCATCGTCTTAAAATGGGAATTGTGGGCCTCACCAGCTAAAAACATGATTGGCAGACGAAGCTTAGAGACAACTGTCACTCCCTGCCAATGCAGTTACCCTGGTAAACGTTGACAATTCCCCCCTCTGGCTACATACAAATATAATAATACTCTGAGTTAAATTATGCCTAGTATGACTATACCTCACTATCACACAAATATAACATTGTAATGAAGAAAATTAGGTTAAAGATTTATCCAAATTGAAAGAGAAAGTAACTTTAAAGTTCTCTTTCAGTCGAGACCTCAACGTCACTGTGGGATGGATCAACATTATCACAGCTATTAAAAGAAACACATGACTGGGATGACAGAGATAACTGATCCACTGTAAGAAGAGTTTGACTGAAGAGCTCCTTGCATCACCAGTTACTGTACTAGTACAGAGTGCAGGTGATGATTCTCCATTTGACAGGATGTGATCTTTTATTAACTTCATTATTATTAATGTTTGATTATACTTTGAACATGCTGTAGAATTGAGGTCAACATCTACTGCAACATGGGTGGTGGACATCTGTTAATTGATGGTGAGATCTTTTCCATTGTGCCTTTACATACAAATAAGTTACAGATACATACAAAACTGTTGTCATTGCAGAACATTATAAAATGTTTCTCATCCTTTCACTGGTTTTGATCTCATCTTTAGATGTGAAGAGCACTGAGAAGAAGACAAACACAATCTGTGTCTTGATGTTTATTCTCTGTCTTCACTTTGGACTGGTGGAACAGGTACCCTAAGAAAAATACAACCTAAAACGTAATATTTAATTTACCTAGTTTAGTTGATTTACCCTGCTTATAATACATTACGTCAAATCAGGAAATCAAGTTGAGTTAACAAAACGCAGCAATAAAATATTTGTTACAGTGTAAGATATTTTTTACACGTTTATATAACTTCACATTTAACACCAGCAGAGTTGATTTATATTTTTAAGTTGAACAAGGACTCCTTTTACAGAGACAAAAGAAAATAGTGTCATACGACTGTCTTTTCTGACAAGAAAAGAGAGTCCTTAAATGTTATGGGCAGTACCTGTGAATAGGCTTCATGTTGTTTTGACTACGCCCTGAGCTATGCAGAAAAAACTATTGTGGATCAGATCTTTGGCATCCTGCTTCAGGACTTGGGAGGTGCCTTTATTTTGTACTTTCATTTTGCACATTGATATAAAACAACAGACAAACACACAAGACTTAATACTTGTTTTCCTCACATTTGGCCTCACAAACAGGAAACTGCGGCGAATAAGGGATTGGTAAACATTTTATCGCCCAAGCAGGGACCTGTTAGGTCTGTATAAAGAGAATGTCACTAAAGAATGTTACTGTTACAGAACAAGATTTTCCCACTGGACATGGCACCTGATTCTGTTGACGACAAATATGATGGCTGCAGAGACGAAGCCTTTAAGAGGGTGGATAGCTACTATCTCCCACATGAGAAAAACACCACCACTAACTTCAGAAGAGCCTGGGACATAGCAGAGAAACATGCATCCAATCCAAAAGATGGTCTGCAAAAAGTGCATTCCATCTCTATGTATTTGTACACAAATAACAAACCCCAACCTCCATCTGAATCCATCTACCTAGACTTCAACGAAGCAGTTAGACAAGGCAGTTATGGGTATGGAACATCATTCCAGTACCATTCCCTGCACTTCTATCTAACTGACGCCATTCAGATTCTCAAACAAAGTCAAACAACATGTAGGACCACCTACTTTAGAACCAACGCAACCTTTGATCAGGATGTTGTCAACAAAGAAATGCGCTTTGGTTATTTTGTCTCAAGTTCTATACATAAGACCTTATACGATTTTGGAGACACATCCTGCTTTGAGATCAACACATGTTTTGGTGTTAACCTGACATATTACTCTGCCTATGCAAACGAGGGGGAAGTTTTGATTCCTCCCTATGAGGTATTCAAAGTCACCAACATCCAGACAAAGTCAGCAGTCAGTAACCTGTGGTGTAAAGTTGTCTATACTCTAAAGAGCACTGGGAAATGGAAGAGTGACCTGAATTGTAAAGCAATAGATACAGGCTACTGCTACATAAAGCTACTAACTGTGTTCATAGTCACAATAGTGTTCATATATTTACAACACTAAATAGGTATTTAGTCAGACAGCATAAGCAGCAGCTGCAACAACAAGGGAGCCCTGCATCACTACAACAAGGGAGCCCTGCATCACTACAACAAGGGAGCCCTGCATCACTACAACAAGGGAGTGCTGCATCACTACAACAAGGGAGCCCTGCATCACTACAACAAGGGAGCCCTGCATCACTACAACAAGGGAGCGCTGCATCACTACAACAAGGGAGTGCAGCATCACTACAACAAGGGAGTGCAGCATCACTACAACAAGGGAGCGCTGCATCACTACAACAAGGGAGCCCTGCATCACTACAACAAGGGAGCCCTGCATCACTACAACAAGGGAGCGCTGCATCACTACAACAAGGGAGTGCAGCATCACTACAACAAGGGAGCCCTGCATCACTACAACAAGGGAGCGCTGCATCACTACAACAAAGGAGTGCAGCATCACTACAACAAGGGAGCCCTGCATCACAACAACAAGGGAGTGCTGCATCACAACAAGGGAGCCCTGCATCACAACAACAAGGGAGTGCTGCATCACAACAAGGGAGCCCTGCATCACAACAACAAGGGAGCCCTGCATCACAACAACAAGGGAGTGCTGCATCACTACAACAAGGGAGCGCAGCATCACTACAACAAGGGAGCCCTGCATCACTACAACAAGGGAGCGCAGCATCACTACAACAAGGGAGCCCTGCATCACAACAACAAGGGAGCGCTGCATCACTACAACAAGGTAGTACTGCATCACTACAACAAGGTAGTACTGCATCACTACAACAAGGGAGCGCTGCATCACTACAACAAGGGAGCACTGCATCACTACAACAAGGGAGCGCTGCATCACTACAACAAGGGAGCGCTGCATCACTACAACAAGGGAGCGCTGCATCACTACAACAAGGGAGCGCTGCATCACTATAACAAGGGAGCACTGCATCACTACAACAAGGGAGCCCTGCATCACTACAACAAGGGAGCGCTGCATCACTACAACAAGGGAGCACTGCATCACTACAACAAGGGAGCACTGCATCACTACAACAAGGGAGCACTGCATCACAACAACAAGGGAGCCCTGCATCACAACAACAAGGGAGCCCTGCATCACAACAACAAGGGAGCACTGCATCACAACAACAAGGGAGCCCTGCATCACAACAACAAGGGAGCGCTGCATCACTACAACAAGGGAGACCTGAATCACAGAGATGGGATGATGACTTGGAATGAAATAACAAAGTCATAAAAATAAAAAAAATGAAATATTGTAATAATCGAACTGAAACCAAACCAACATTAAAAAGCACTTATCACTCAGCACTACTACCTATCGTAGTACCAAATATTAATAAAATCAAATTAATTAAGCAACATTTCTTAAAATCAGTCCCATATACTATGTTCTTACAAAAAAGGTTTTAAATTCTCTAGTACAGCCGCTATTGAAGGATATCAAATGCTTCTCAAAGATGCCCTCTGGTGGTCAAACTAGCACTAACTAGCATTAATGGTACCAGTTGTTGGCACGTAAATAACGTGCCATAGAATTCTGCGGCACCACGCAAGCTGTACTGCAGTATGCTGCAACTTTTAAAGGACGAACCACTGTAACTATCGTAGAACCAAAGTGTATTTTGATCAGAACGTTGTCAACAAAAATATTTGTTTCAGCACCTTCACCTCGGACACTCAAAGGCAGGGAAATGGGCAAAGATTAATTTGGAGCGACGTCCTGCTTTGAGATCTCCACATGTTTTGGAGCTGTCATATCATATTACTCTGTATTTACAGGAGAGAGAGAAGTCTTAATTCCTCCCTATGAGGTATTCATAGTGACCAACATCCTGTCACGTTCCTGACCTGTTTTCTCTTGTTTTTGTATGTGTTTAGTTGGTCAGGGCGTGAGTTGGGGTGGGCATTCTATGTATTGTGTTTCTATGTTGGGTTTAATGTGTTGCCTGATATGGTTCTCAATTAGAGGCAGGTGTTTGACGTTTCCTCTGATTGAGAACCATATTAAGGTAGGCTATTCTCACTGTTTGTTTGTGGGTGATTGTCTTCCGTGTCTGTATGTATGTTCGTACCACACGGGACTGTAGCGTTTGTTTGTAGTCTGTACCTGTTCGTGCGTTCTTCGTGTATTTGTAAGTTCTCATGTTTTAGGTCAGTCTACGTTGTTTATTTGTTTTGTAGTTTGTTTAAGAGTTTTCGTGTTTCGTCGTTCTGTTAATAAATATTCATTATGTCTTCATCACCCGCTGCGCCTTGGTCCGCTCATTCACCACAAGACGACCGTTACACATCCAGACGAAGTCACCAGAGAATAAACTGTGTTGCGAAGTCTTCTACACACTAGTGAGCGATGGAGTTCATAAGAGCTGAACTGCAAATAGGTGCCAGAAAAATCAGAAAAGCAGTTTTATTTGATTTTTATTTAGCACAATCAGCAGAACAGCTAAAACAGGCTACATAGCGCTCTTTAATTACGTTCTGTATATTACTGATCATCCTCCCACCAATGTACAATGACAAGTAATGACACAAATATATCTTTCTCAGCTCTCTGGTGTAATGATCCTGTTAAACGGTTAAATCCACATTACTTCCTCAGATTAAGATTTTTGTCAAATATACAGTACCAGTCAAACATTCGAACACACCTACTTAGTCAAGGGTTTTTTCTTTATTTTTACTATTTCTACATTGTAGAATAATAGTGAAGACATCCAAACTGTGAAATAACACATATGGAATCATCTAGTAACCAAAAAAGTGTTAAACAAATCAAAATATATGTTATATTTCAGATTCTTCAAAGCAGCCACCCTTTGCCTTGATGACAGCTTTGCACACGCCTAGCGTCAGGGTAAACATCATCTAATAATTAGAAAATATTTATTCAATATTCTTGTCTGGACACTTTCTACTTTTTATATGCTGCTATGCAAATATGCAAATAACCATTTCACAGTACCATTTACTCCTTCTGTATCCTCTGCATGTGACAAATTAACTGATTTTATTTGATATAGTGTGTGTTGAGCAGAGATGGTAATGTGTAGAACAACATGGCCTGCACCAAAGTCAGATTAGGATATAGGCCAAGGACTAGATGAAGTGTATTTTTACCTGAAGTTTTTCATTATCATAGGCTACTACTTTCACCACTTTAGTCTTGGGTTGTTTACTACACTACCTTACTCACTCTGTTTAGCACAAGGCCTCACATGTGACTCCTTAAAGAGATGGGTGGGGCTAAGGCTTAAGAGGGTGTGAACAATGCTGAATAGATGTAGACAAAGAAGAGCTCCCCAGTAGGTGTACCAAAACATTCAAGGGCCATTTTCTCAAAAGTGGGGTTACAAGTTTATCAACTTTCAAAGCAGAATTACTTCCCCATTGTTCCTCAACTGCAGTGTATGTCATATAATTTGATGTACCACTCTGAGTCTACTTTTATCCAATGTAAGAAACACCATGGTACATTTTGCTACATAAGACCCAAATCGAGGCGGTCAGTCACATGTCTCCTGGATATAGGACGAACACTTCAAAAACCTTATTCCTTATGATTTTTTTTGACTGTCTTTTTTGCCATGTATGACTGTGTTATTCAATGCGTTGCTATGTACTACACTGTGAGTACACTTGTACACTCTCCAAGTGAGAATGACTCACAACCTTCACTGTACAAGGGACAGCGTGATGTTACCTATAGAAACACCATGCACCAGTGGACCTGTCTGTTACATACCCACCCATTCATGCATGGTCTATCTGCTGTTGTGTCTCTTCCTGGAGGTTGCTGTCTGCTCAAACTACTGGTTAAGGTGTGAAGTCCTCCCAACATCTATAACAGCGTACATTCTCAGACAATTTGACTTCACTAACAGCATGAACACTTTGTTGGAGCTTATTTCTTCCTTTTCAAAAAAAGAAGAGGCAGGCCTACCTGTTTGACAGACGCAATTATGCTATTCATAGACTTGTTGGTATACCAAACCCTCCAATACTGTCACCATTCACTCCTTAAATACCTCTGTGTCTGTGAAGGACTTGTTTGGTTAAAACCGGGCTGGAATTGAGTGAGGGTGTTCCATACCCGTTGTGAAAGAAAAGAGCAGAAAGAACTCCTATTGTTAGCTTTATATTTAGAAATGTTGTTTTCAGATGTAACAAGGTGTTCTATAACAATGCTTAACTATGTGATGTTTGTGCTTAGAAAACATTTAAAATGTGAAATGCGTGACTCTGATGCATTGACCTATGGAGATAGACACTAAGTATTCAAAACATTAAGAACAGCTTCCTAATATTGAGGTGCTATTTCCCTCGGGGCATGGACTCTACAAGATATCGAAAGCCTTCCACAAGGATGCTAGATGTCCTTTGGGTGGTTGACCATTCTTGAAACACACAGGAAACTGTTGAGTGTGAGAAATCCAGCAGTGTTGCAGTTCTTGACACAAACCGGTGCGCTTGGCACCTAGTACCATACCCCATTTAAAGGCACTTAAATCTGTTGTCTTGCCCATTCACCCTCTGAATGGCACACATACACAATCCATGTCTCAATTGTCTCAAGGCTTAAAAATCCTTCCTCCCCTTCATCTACACTGATGATTGAAGTGGATTTAACAAGTAACACCAATAAGGGATCATAGCTTTCACCTGGTCAGTCTATGTCATGGAAAGAGCATAATGTTTTGTACACTCAGTGTATTTCGGGTTAGTCTGTATGACATTCTGAAGCTGAGCTGAGGCATTCAATATTCAAGGAGACAAAAAAAATGGACTCTGCTATTCTGTCGATATTAATTGAGCTTTTCACTCTCTGAAAAGAGAAGATGTAGAAGTCTAAGCTAACATATGGAATTGTTTTAAGATGGTCATACATTGGATCATTTAGCAATTTTATTTAGAATTTTAGAACCCCTTTAGTTTTATATTTTTAATCAAATATTGAATTTGGCCTTTACTATTATACACTGCTCAAAAAAATAAAGGGAACACTTAAACAACACAATGTAACTCCAAGTCAATCACACTTCTGTGAAATCAAACTGTCCACCTTTGAAGCAACACTGATTGACAATAAATTTCACATGCTGTTGTGCAAATGGAATAGACAAAAGGTGGAAATTATAGGCAATTAGCAAGACACCTCCAATAAAGGAGTGGTTCTGCAGGTGGTGACCACAGACCACTTCTCAGTTCCTATGCTTCCTGGCTGATGTTTTGGTCACTTTTGAATGCTGTGTGAACCTGCTTTCATCTTGAATGAAAGTGTGAACCTGCTTTCATCTGTGAAGAGCACAGGGCGCCAGTGGCGAAATTGCCAATCTTGGTGTTCTCTGGCAAATGCCAAACGTCCTGCACGGTGTTGGGCTGTAAGCACAACACCCACCTGTGGATGTCGGGCCCTCATACCACCCTCATGGAGTCTGTTTCTGACTGTTTGAGCAGACACATGCACATTTGTGGCCTGCTGGAGGTCATTTTGCAGGGCTCTGGCAGTGCTCCTCCTTGCACAAAGGCGGAGGTAGCGGTCCTGCTGCTGGGTTGTTGCCCTCCTACGGCCTCCTCCACGTCTGAGGTGAGAATTCTCATGTGTTAGTTATTGTGTGTATGTGTGTGTCCTCTCAGTATTTTTTTCTCTCTATCTGGGACCAACTGTCTGTGTGCGTCCAGGTCACACTGTTTTAACAATCCAATCACATTCAATCAGGAAGTTGGTAGACCTTGTCAAAGGACAGTGTTCCTTTATTTAAGCAACACAGAGAACCAGACAGTCAGACACTGTGGTACAAACATCCTCCTCAATTATAGACATAGTCCTATGTTTTCTCTGCTTTAAAGACACACTCTGTAAGATGATCATACCATTATCAAGAATGGACCATTAACAATTATATATATTTGTTATATAATGACATTTTAATATGCAAATATTACTTGGTTTCTAGAATACATCTATAGTTCTCATTGAATGACATTCATGAGTCTAATACATTTATATGAACATGATTAGAAGCATTATATCATTGTTGTTTTTGATCTCCATATCACAAGGTAAAATGGTCAAATCTCTCACCCTGTGGTCAGTGATGATAATATGTTAATATGACACGGGTAGTTGTGGCTGTGCTAAAAAATAGAACACGTTGGCAGACTTGTGTGCATGTGTGCGTGTGAGAGATTGTTACAGGGGTTATTGTTAAACCATTTTCTGCAGCACAATATAAATAATTCCATTTCTCTACATGGTCATCTTGTCCAGAGTATATCTCAACACATTCCTCCTGTCCAGGGAATGGGACTTGCTGCTTGTGATGATGGACAGGACACTATCATACCAGGAATATATAGATCATAGAGGGAAAGTGGACAACAAAGGCTAGCTGTTAACATATATTAAATATCATATGTAACAGCCCCAAGATAATTCAGGGAGTTTCCAGAACTCCTCCTTCCTTTCACCTTTCTGCTTCCTTTCACCTCACCCTCTGTTTACTCCCAAATATACATCAACATGTTCAGGAGGTCCAGGACTACAAACATGGGTCATCATAATGCCCATACAATAGATGTGACACTACAAACTGCTCCAAGTGGATATTGAGGGTGGGTAGTTTTAACCAGTGATGATGAGATGATAACAGTAACCACCGGGGCTCACCTCTACATTTACAGTTTATTCATTTAGCAGACGCTCTTATCCAGAGAGATTTACAGGAGCATTTAGGGATACTTGCCTTGCTCAAGGGCACATTGACAGATTTATCACATATTCGTCTCAGGAATTCGAACCAGCAACCGTTTGTTTACTGGCCTAACGATCTTAACCACTAGGCTGCCTGCCGCCCTCTCTCTTAATGAACCTGATTGGTCGAGGAGATTTTGAGTGACAGCTGGTTGAACTACTGAAAATATCAACTTCGCTTCCCTCTTTTGGGACCCATATAGGGGAACAACAGTCAAATATGAGCAGTTGATTTTGTTCTTATATGTAACTTGACAACAAAGACTGACTGTCAAAGATTATTAAATAACATGCTTTGATACCCTTTGATATCTCTACTACACTCACTGATTCAACATAACTCTACTACACTCTACTACACTCAACATAATCTTGAATTTTAACTGTAGGCTACTGTATGTGTTACAGAATGTTGTCATGATGATGTTAAATCACTACCTCACAAATCCAGTTGAGTTTCCTGTCACATGACAAGTCATTCCATGCCTCCAGAGGACTCTGATCTTTAAGAATCTCAACACAATCCTCCTCACCATATTCTTCTGGTTTGCCACCACCATTATCAGGCTGAATTAGACCAGTACCTACAGTCGTGGCAAAACGTTTTGAGAATGACAGAAATATTACTTTTCACAGTCTGCTGCCTCAGTTTGCATGATGGCAATTTGCATATACTCCAGAATGTTATGAAGAGTGATCAGATGAATTGCAATTAATTGCAAAATCCCTCTTTGCCATACAAATGAACTGAATCCCCCAAAAACATTTCCACTGCATTTCAGCCCTGCCACAAAAGGACCAGCTGACATCATGTCAGTGATTCTCTCAAACACAGGTTTGAGGACAAGTCTGGAGATCACTCTGTCATGCTGATTGAGTTCGAATAACAGACTGGAAGCTTCAAAAGGAGGGTGGTGCTTGGAATCCTTGTTCTTCCTCTGTCAACCATGGTTACCTGCAAGGAAACACGTGCCGTCATCATTGCTTTGCACAAAAAGGGCTTCACAGGCAAGGATATTGCTGCCAGTAAGATTGCACCTAAATCAACCATTTATCGGATCATCAAGAACTTCTATATATACCAATACCACTACCAACCGGTTTAAAAACAGTCAGATATCATGGTTAATACCAGTACCTACAGTGTTAAAAACAGTCAGATATCATGGTTACTACCAATACCTACAAGGTTAAAAACAGTCAGATATCCTGGTTAATACCGGTACCTACAGGGTTAAAAACAGTCAGATATCATGGTTAATACCAGTACCTACAGGGTTAACAACAGTCAGATATCATGGTTAATACCAGTACCTACAGGGTTAAAACAGTCAGATATCATGGTTAATACCAGTACCTACAGGGTTAATAACAATCAGATATCATGGTTAATACCAGTACCTACAGGGTTAAAAACAGTCAGATATCATGGTTAATACCAGTACCTACAGGGTTAAAAACAGTCAGATATCATGGTTAATACCAGTACCTACAGGGTTAATAACAGTCAGATATCATGGTTAATACCAGTACCTACAGGGTTAAAAACAGTCAGATATCATGGTTAATACCAGTACCTACAGGGTTAAAAACAGTCAGATATCATGGTTAATACCAGTACCTACAGGGTTAAAAACAGTCTGATATCATGGTTAATACCAGTACCTACAGGGTTAAAACAGTCAGATATCATGGTTAATACCAGTACCTACAGGGTTAATAACAGTCAGATATCATGGTTAATACCAGTACCTACAGGGTTAAAAACCGTCAGATATCATGGTTAATACCAGTACCTACAGGGTTAAAAACAGTCAGATATCATGGTTAATACCAGTACCTACAGGGTTAAAAACAGTCAGATATCTTGGTTAATACCAGTACCTACAGGGTTAAAAACAGTCAGATATCATGGTTAATACCAGTACCTACAGGGTTAAAAACAGTCAGATATCATGGTTAATACCAGTACCTACAGGGTTAAAAACAGTCAGATATCATGGTTAATACCAGTACCTACAGGGTTAAAAACAGTCAGATATCCTGGTTAATACCAGTACCTACAGGGTTAAACACAGTCAGATATCATGGTTAATACCAGTACCTACAGGGTTAATAACAATCAGATATCATGGTTAATACCAGTACCTACAGGGTTAAAAACAGTCAGATATCATGGTTAATACCAGTACCTACAGGGTTAAAAACAGTCAGATATCATGGTTAATACCAGTACCTACAGGGTTAAAAACAGTCAGATATCCTGGTTAATACCAGTACCTACATGGTTAAAAACAGTCAGATCAAATCAAATCAAATCAAATGTATTTATATAGCCCTTTGTACATCAGCTGATATCTCAAAGTGCTGTACAGAAACCCAGCCTAAAACCCCAAACCCAAACAGCAAGCAATGCAGGTGTAGAAGCACGGTGGCTAGGAAAAACTCCCTAGAAAGGCCAAAACCTAGGAAGAAACCTAGAGAGCAACCAGGCTATGAGGGGTGGCCAGTCCTCTTCTGGCTGTGCTGTGTGGAGATTATAACAGAACATGGCCAAGATGTTCAAATGTTTATAAATGACCAGCATGGTCAAGTAATAATAATCACAGTAGTTGTCGAGGGTGCAGCACCTCAGGAGTAAATGTCAGTTGGCTTTTCATAGCAGATCATTAAGAGTATCTCTACCGCTCCTGCGGTCTCTAGAGAGTTGAAAACAGCAGGTCTGGGACAGGTAGCACGTCCGGTGAACAGGTCAGGGTTCCATAGCCGCAGGCAGAACAGTTGAAACTGGAGCAGCAGCACGGCCAGGTGGACTGGGGACAGCAAGGAGTCATCATGTCAGGTCGTCCTGAGGCATGGTCCTAGGGCTCAGGTCCTCCGAGAGAGAGAAAGAAAGAGAGAAAGAGAGAATTAGAGAGAGCATACTTAAATTCACACAGGACACCGGATAAGACAGGAGAAGTACTCCAGATATAACAAACTGACCCTAGCCCCCCGACACATAAACTAATGCAGCATAAATACTAGAGGCTGAGACAGTAGGGGTCAGGAGACACTGTGGCCCCATCCGATGATACCCCCGGACAGGGCCAAACAGGAAGGATATAACCCCACCCACTTTGCCAAGGCACAGCCCCCACATCATGGTTAATACCAGTACCTACAGGGCTAACAACAGTCAGATATCATGGTTAATACCAGACCTACACAGGGAATCAGTCCTACTCCTTACACTGTGGTCAGTATTATTAGAGCAGTAGTATATTACCTTGGGGTGGTCAGTGGGGTGTCGTCTGTATTTAACAAAAGATAAATGATCTCTCTCTCTCTCTCTCTCTCTCTCTCTCTCTCTCTCTCTCTCTCTCTCTCTTACTTACTTACTTACTTACTTTATTGTCCCCATGGGGAAATTTTGTTGCAGTGTCATGTACACATTTAAAGTGGCGTTAAATACAAAACAAGATTGACAATACAACTTTCAATAACAGTCACGCACAAATAAAAAAATAAAAATTAATAATAGTAAGAAATAAGAAATAAGAAAGAAATAAAACATTTAAAACATTAAATGTTAAAAACATTTAAATACAAAAAATTTAAAATTTAAAAAAAAAAAAAAAAAAAAAAGAAGAAAAGACTAGCCTGCTGGCCTTAAAGGTCAATGGGAACATTTGCCCGAGCTATTTAAGAGGGATATCACACCTGGCACAAATGATTGTCTCGTTCTATTTTTCCTGCTGAGGGGTGCCCTATACCTGCGCCCAGAGGGGAGTAATTCAAAGTCCAGGTACAGGGGGTGACTTGGGTCTAAAATGATTTTGTGAGCCTTACGGAGGGCCCTGACCTTAAAGATCTCATCCAGGCCTGTCTGTTTGACTCCAAGTACCTACCTCTCATCACTGTTTATGATCACCAGGTCTGCTCCTCTCTCCAGACAATCCTCTCTGCTCTCCTTCAGGTTTTAGTCAGGAAGTACCAATTGGATTCCCACATCTGCCAGCCTTCAAGTTTGTTCTACCAGATGAAAACATGACTCTCCTTCAATTTATCACACTGGATACTTTATGAAAGAATACTGACACACGATAATGTGTGTGGGATTAATGATATTTATTATTTTACTCACTGAGATTGGTATACCTCCTGTTAAGAAACTCTCTCTGAGACGGTAGCTGGTCTCTCTCTTTAGTCAGGGTGTTGTAACTGGTCCGTAGCTGGTCTCTCTCTTTAGTCAGGTTGTTGTAACTGGTCCGTAGCTGGTCTCTCTCTTTAGTCAGGTTGTTGTATCTGGTGTGTAGCTGGTCTCTCTCTTCAGTCAGGGTGTTGTAATTGGTCCGTAGCTGGTCTCTCTCTTTAGTCAGGGTGTTGTAACTGGTCCGTAGCTGGTCTCTCTCTTTAGTCAGGGTGTTGTATCTGGTCCGTAGCTGGTCTCTCTCTTTAGTCAGGGTGTTGTATCTGGTGTGTAGCTGGTCTCTCTCTTTAGTCAGGTTGTTGTATCTGGTGTGTAGCTGGTCTCTCTCTTTAGTCAGGGTGTTGTATCTGGTGTGTAGCTGGTCTCTCTCTTTAGTCAGGTTGTTGTATCTGGTGTGTAGCTGGTCTCTCTCTTTAGTCAGGTTGTTGTAACTGGTCCGTAGCTGGTCTCTCTCTTTAGTCAGGTTGTTGTATCTGGTGTGTAGCTGGTCTCTCTCTTTAGTCAGGTTGTTGTATCTGGTCTCTAGCTGGTCTCTCTCTTTAGTCAGGTTGTTGTAACTGGTCTCTAGCTGGTCTCTCTCTTTAGTCAGGTTGTTGTATCTGGTCTCTAGCTGGTCTCTCTCTTTAGTCAGGTTGTTGTAACTGGTCTCTAGCTGGTCTCTCTCTTTAGTCATGTTGTTGTATCTGGTCTCTAGCTGGTCTCTCTCTTTAGTCAGGTTGTTGTATCTGGTGTGTAGCTGGTCTCTCTCTTTAGTCAGGGTGTTGTAACTGGTCCGTAGCTGGTCTCTCTCTTTAGTCAGGTTGTTGTATCTGGTGTGTAGCTGGTCTCTCTCTTTAGTCAGGTTGTTGTATCTGGTCTCTAGCTGGTCTCTCTCTTTAGTCAGGTTGTTGTAACTGGTCTCTAGCTGGTCTCTCTCTTTAGTCAGGTTGTTGTATCTGGTCTCTAGCTGGTCTCTCTCTTTAGTCAGGTTGTTGTAACTGGTCTCTAGCTGGTCTCTCTCTTTAGTCAGGTTGTTGTATCTGGTCTCTAGCTGGTCTCGCTCTTTAGTCAGGTTGTTGTATCTGGTCTCTAGCTGGTCTCTCTCTTGAGTCAGGTTGTTGTATCTGGTCTGTAGCTGGTCTCTCTCTTTAGTCAGAAGGCTGTTTACGTCCTGTAGCTGGTCTCTCTCTTTAGTCAGGTTGTTGTATCTGGTCTGTAGCTGGTCTCTCTCTTTAGTCAGAAGGCTGTTTACGTCCTGTAGCTGGTCTCTCTCTTTAGTCAGGTTGTTGTATCTGGTCTGTAGCTGGTCTCTCTCTTTAGTCAGAAGGCTGTTTACGTCCTGTAGCTGGTCTCTCTCTTTAGTCAGGTTGTTGTATCTGGTCTGTAGCTGGTCTCTCTCTTTAGTCAGGTTGTTGTAACTGGTCTGTAGCTGGTCTCTCTCTTGAGTCAGGTTGTTGTATCTGGTCTCTAGCTGGTCTCTCTCTTTAGTCAGGGTGTTGTAACTGGCCTGTAGCTGGTCTCTCTCTTTAGTCAGAAGGCTGTTTACGTCCTGTAGCTGGTCTCTCTCTTTAGTCAGGTTGTTGTATCTGGTCTGTAGCTGGTCTCTCTCTTTAGTCAGGTTGTTGTATCTGGTCTGTAGCTGGTCTCTCTCTTTAGTCAGGTTGTTGTATCTGGTCTGTAGCTGGTCTCTCTCTTTAGTCAGGTTGTTGTATCTGGTCTGTAGCTGGTCTCTCTCTTTAGTCAGGTTGTTGTAACTGGTCCGTAGCTGGTCTCTCTCTTTAGTCAGGTTGTTGTATCTGGTGTGTAGCTGGTCTCTCTCTTTAGTCAGGGTGTTGTATCTGGTCCGTAGCTGGTCTCTCTCTTTAGTCAGGGTGTTGTAACTGGTCCGTAGCTGGTCTCTCTCTTTAGTCAGGGTGTTGTAACTGGTCTGTAGCTGGTCTCGCTCTTTACTCAGGGTGTTGTATCTGGTCCGTAGCTGGTCTTTCTCTTTAGTCAGGGTGTTGTAACTGGTCCGTAGCTGGTCTCTCTCTTCAGTCAGGGTGTTGTATCTGGTCCGTAGCTGGTCTCTCTCTTTAGTCAGGGTGTTGTATCTGGTCCGTAGCTGGTCTCTCTCTTTAGTCAGGGTGTTGTATCTGGCCTGTAGCTTGTCTCACCCTTTAGTCCAGGTGTTGTAGCTGGTCTCTCTCTTTAGTCAGGGTGTTGTAGCTGGTCTCTCTCTTTAGTCAGGTTGTTGTAACTAGTCCGTAGCTGGTCTCTCTCTTCAATCAGAAGGCTGTATCTGGTCTGTAGCTGGTCTCTCTCTTTAGTCAGGTTGTTGTATCTGGTGTGTAGCTGGTCTCTCTCTTTAGTCACGATGTTGTAACTGGTCTGTAGCTGGTCTCTCTCTTCAGTCAGAAGGCTGTAACTGGTCTGTAGCTGGTCTCTCTCTGTTGAGTCGTAATGAACAGTGACTCCATCTGTATGAAGGAAAAGTTAATCAAACATGTAACTACCACATCATTGTTAATTAAGTATCATTAAGTAGTCTACTTAAGTCTCAGTGACAACATACTAAACTTACAGTAGACAGACAGGCCTATGATCCCAGCCAGTAGGAGAACACACAGCAGCCCCAGACACACTGCAGCAACTCCAGAGGGTCTCTTCCACCACTGAAAATGTACTGAATCACAAATGATTAAAGTAAGATCTTTGGTAATGTGTTTTACTGTTTCATCCAGGATTGAGACAAATAAAGGTAAGGTTCTACAGGGTAATCTCACCTGTTTAATGTGTGTGTGTGTTTGTGTGTGTGTGTATGAGTGTGATCAAATACAGTAACTTCTACTTCTTACCTCAACTCCAAGTCTGTAGCTGTGTCTTCTCCCTGCACTGTCCTGCGTCTGTGTGCCTTACAGTAGTTCCTCAATTAAACGTTTTGAGATTATGCCACAGGATTTAGAGGTAATTTGTGGTTTAGTATGTTACCATGCGTCACTGCTTCATTGCTCCAGACCACCACAAGGGGGAGTTAGAGGACTGATTATTATTTTGGATTCCAAGGCCTAATGTGTCTCCACCTGAATTAATGCTGTCAATGAATGGGCGATATAAACCAAATAGAAACTCATAACTCTGAATTCAAAATTGGATTTTAATGAACTGAATGATGAGGATGAAGATGTCACACCCTGATCTGGTTCACCTGTCCTTGTGATTGTCTCCACCCCCTCCAGGTGTCGTTTATTTTCCCCGGTGTATTTATCCCTGTGTTTCCTGTCTCTCTGTGCCAGTACGTCTTGTATGTTCAAGTCAACCAGCGTGTTTTTTTCCCGTGCGCCTACTTTTCTATTCTCTTCTAATAGTCCTCCTGGTTTTGACATTTGCCTGTTTTCTGGACTCCATTCCCGCCTGCCTGACCATTCTGTCTGCCCTGACCTCGAGCCTGCCTGACCATTCTGTCTGCCCTCGAGCGAGCCTGCCAATCTGTACCTCTGGATCTCTGAACTGGTTTTGACCTTTTGCCTGTCCACGACTATTCTCTTGCCTACCCCTTTTGGATTGTTAATAAACATCTTGGGCTCTAACCATCTGCCTCCTGTCTGCATCTGGTTCTCCTTGTGCCCTTATAGAAGAAGGTGATTGAATTTAGAACAATAGTGTAGGAATTGCTATTTTTCTGTCCTGCACGCACACCCGAAAAAGACACCAAATTCTCACAGATCAGATTTATCCTAACAAAAAAGGCCCCTTAGATATTAATTTAGAATCTTCCAGTCCTCTAAATGTAGTTATTGGCGGAGTGTCACGTCATTGGCGGAGAGTCAGGCGGCATTGATTGGAGAGTCATGAGGAGAGTCATGGGGTGGCAAGTAGCCTAGTGGTTAGAGTGTTGGACTAGTAAGCGAAAGGTTGCTAGATCAAATCCTTGAGCTGACAAGGTAAAAATCTGTTGTTCTGCCCCTGAACAAGGCAGTTAACCCACTGTTCCTAGGCTACCATTGAAAATAAGAATTTGTCACTTAACTAGTTAAATAAAAATTATGCATTGAAGAGGGTGAGGAATGAGATGGAGACACAATCCATGCCAGGCACACCTGTGAGGAACTCCATCTCTTGCACTTGATGAAAATACTTGTCTATTTGTGGAAAATCATCCTGATTAACTCTTTAGTCATATCACAGTTAACCTACTTGCTTATGGTTTTGCCTACACCTAGCGACCTGTTTAAAGTATATGAGCCAAAATATTCAAGTTTATTTGGAATGGCAAGCCAGACAAAATTAAAAGGGCCTATTGTCTAACCCCATATTCAAGAATGGCCTTTTTCCCTATATTCAAATTACAACCGCTCAATTTCGGTAATTTGAAAACAAAATCATCTCCAAAATGTCATTATTTTTTAAACAAGGACTTGAAAATGAGAATTGTTTAGGGGTTGGAGTGAGGTTAGAAAACAAAATTCAAACCTTGTGTTATGCCTTCCATTTATCACCAAATTATCACCTTGCAAGTGTATTTAACTCGCTGACCACTCACTGACCACTGACCTTTAATTGAACCAATCACATTCATTATGTCCTTGAGGCAGAGCTGCCCTCAGGGCAAGATTGAATATGGAAAACTGTCCCTAACCAATCTGGATTGTTGTTTGAGGTTTAGGCTAAATCTCTATCACCTGTTCACATTCTTTTAACCAACCCTTTGTCCATCTGCTGGTGAATAAGAGAAAAAGCATTGAGCATTTAAATAAACCGATGACCAAACCACAAACAACATGGAAGCTGTCAAAAAACAAGGAAGATGAAGATGAAGGCACTTAAAATGCCTTTATTGTGGTCGTACGTTCAATGAAACAACACACAAAAAATGAATGTAAAAAAAGAAACAAGAAAACAATGGAACATATCTACAATATTGTATGTATACTGCATAACTTTGCTCTTCAATAAAACATATTTGTTCATTGAACAATATATTTTAAAATATTACAGATTGGGTTGCCAGATGGTGGTGTCATACATGACCGATGACATCACAATGGTCTTAAAGCCAATTTGAACAATGGGTTAATGTGGAAATGTATCAGTCTTCATTGGTTATCGACATGGCTTGTTTCTGCTGGTGCAAAAAGGTATGAAATCAGGTCATTTAATCGATTAACAACTACTTATATTCTAGAGTAGTATTTTTTATATAGACCTAGTGGGAAGAGTACAAGTTAAAGTACATTCTGATTGACAAAAACATAACAAATGTACATGAAATGTCCATGAAGTTTGGCTTTCGCAAATGTCACTCAATGTAACCTGTCTATACTGTGTTATTTGAGGTTTAGGATAGATAGCTAAGTTCCTCTAATTTAGGCCTACCTTTTCCTATTCTGATGACACCCCTCTTCCATTGGCTGGGGATCAAGGAAAAAAGGATTTAGCACTATCACATCTTCTTGTCAACAGAAAAAACGTCAGAAAGCAAATTCAGTTGATGTGGAGCAGAAGACAAGAAAGAAGAAGGAGAGTGGCACTTCATCCCCCTCTCCAATTCCATCTGACCGTTCTGAACAGAATGGCTTCGCCACCTCTGACCCCTCACCCTCTGACCAACTCTCCTCTCTCCATACACCTCCCTCTCCTGTTAAATGTTCCTCTCAGCCTTGCTCTCCTGATAAACAGCCCTCTGTACCCCGGTCACCTGCCAAACACCCTTCCCCAGTGAAATCCTCTCCAGTGGTGTCCCATCCTAGTTCTCCCTCTCCTACCAACCCTCTGGACTCTCATGGAGACACCAGCCATGAGGGCACAACAGTCAGATAATTCAAACATAAAGTACAGTGCCATCCTAGAGTCTCTTTGGAGAGTTGGGTTTAGTGCTACAAGACCAGGGCCAGTGTTTATCAAGAGTATGAGTGCAAATCTAGGATCAGGTCCTCTCTGTCCGTAATAATCTGATTTATTATGATCTAAAAGGCAAAACTGATCCTAGATCAGACTCCTACTCTGAGACACTTGATAAACACAGTCCCAGAAAGTTATTTTCCTCAAACTGTAGTTTTAGGCTCTTCTATCCACATCTAGTGGATAAAGAGAGTACTAACCTATTGCCCTGGTCTACTTGGTAAACTGCATTTATATGGACAGCAGTACATACATAACTACTCAGACTGTGTTTATAGTACAGTATAGTATTTAATAGAGAGACTGTGTAGAGTGGTACTATCTCTGTGTTGGAGGCTTGAGACCTGTTTCTCTCCTTCCTCCAGACCTCTGTCTCTTCAGGAACACTCTAGCCCAAGACCCCAGAGGCCAGTCTCAGCCACCAGAAGCATGACTCTTCCCAGGGCCAGTTCAGCCACCAGAAGCATGACTCTTTCCAGGGCCAGCTCAGCCACCAGAAGCATGACTCTTCCCAGGGCCAGTTCAGCCACCAGAAGCATGACTCTTCCCAGGGCCAGTTCAGCCACCAGAAGCATGACTCTTCCCAGGGCCAGCTCAGCCACCAGAGGGCCAGAAGAGACCCAGGGGGCCAGAGGAGAACGGGGGGCACTGGTCAACATGGAACTTCTTGGGTAAACCACAACACACTGCAAATGCATTGAATATAAGTTATTTGTTGTTTAGAGATCAGTGTCTGATATACTATGGGGATAGGGCTTACTATCGAGCATGTTCGTTTTATTAGATATTTATAAACCCATGAATTATGTCAACCTTGGTCTAAAGGACATCCACTTCTTTGTGTTAAATATAATTTATCCCTGACCAAGATGGCTGCCATTATCACCACTTTATAGAGATATGAAGGTTTATGATTCATCTCTATGTGTGTACTGATGGCTGCTTCTTCTTCACAGGTTGCCTAACATTGGCAACACTTGCTTCCTTAACGCCACCCTGCAGTGCCTCCTGGTCCTGCCGTCCTTCTCAAAGGAAATCCTGCACCAGGAACAACTCTGGAGCTCCTCCCCCTTCTCCAACCTGCTCAGGTAAGGAAGGCTCAAAAGCAGACACTCACCCCACACACCCATTATTTGTGGTCATAAATTAAAGAAGGGACACTCTTTTCACGCCACTTCTATAGAAAGTGATTGTCATAGCAGGTTAGGAGAGCATTTTCACTAATCCTAACCCTTTTCCTAAACTTAACCACTTCATATTTTGCTGTGTATTGTATTTTCTTTGTATTTTTTGTTTTCAGTTTTTGTTTGTTTTCGGGAATCTTCATAACCAAGAGGAACAACAATGACACAATGATTATGATGTAGGCATTTGTAGGCCAATTTGGAAAGTGTAGAATGACTACATGACCCATAATGCTCATTGACTGAACATTCCACATTACCGTGGGAAATTTGGTCGTTTTTTAAAATGCTCTGGAATTGAGAGCAGTATCCAAACCAAATATCTTAGGAGAATAAACAACACATTTTTGTTGTTTGGCTTCATTGTCAGTCCTCAAAGGTGAAATTGAATTGACTCGAATGAATCATTTCTAATGATGGGGTGGCGCTAGATAAAACATATTTGTATATACTCATCTGCCTCTTCAGGCGTAAGCCAGTAGGTTGACACCATCCAGTCAGCTGCTAATTTACTCTCTGTCTCCCCTACAGGTGTCTGTCTGATGTGCACCGTTTGAGTCTACCTGACAGTGTGGCAAACCAGGCCTCAAAAGCAGACCTCATGTGGAAGGTCAAGTACTCCTTGTCGGGATACGATTTGAAGTATCTGGGGGACACGCAACAGGTAACTGAGGCACTACTCTCTTGTGTACGAGCACTCTATTTGAAAGGGTTCATTTTATCTTCATCATTTGCTTTTATCTTGGTGTGTTTCTCTCTCTTCCTCATCATAGGACGCACACGAGTTACTTGTGAACATGCTGTGCCAGCTGAAAGAGGAGGGCATGATACTGAAGACACTCGGGGTGAACTATACCTGCCCTGTTTCCCAGCTGGAGTTCCAGCTTGTGTCGGTGCGCACATGTACCAGGTAAGAGATCCCATTGGTTGTAATGTATCTACTGAGAACATGATCTTTCTACAAACAATATTACAAAACACATGGCATAACAGAAACATTGTAGAGACCTGAAACAGGAACAGACTTGATGCATTTTCCTTCTCTTTGTGCTGCTTCTGAAGCTGTGGGCGCGAGTCGTCCACCAGAGAGGACTACAACCACCTCTCATTGGACTTCAGCCCTGAGCGTACCTTGCTGAGCAGCCTATCACTCACTTTCAAAGTCAGCACTTAGGGCTCAGCCCTGCATGTAGAGACTAACACCCAGGGCAAGCTGCCCACTGCCTCAGAATACGCTATCTTATTATTGTAGTGGTGTCATTCATTTTGTAATGCTTTTGTTTCTAACCAGGGTGAAAAGGTTGAATTCACATGTGAGGGTTGTAAAGGCCTCCACGCCTTAAAGGTGGAGCAGTTCCACACACTGCCTCTGTGAGTTGTCCCTTTATAACCTCTCATAGGACGAGCAGTGTTTCATGAAATGAGTGGTCATTGTGTCCTGAGCCTTTAGGAGTAGTTACCTTCCTGAGCAGGTTGTAGGACTTAGGGATGAGCACCACCGAACACATTTCACTCCTCTGTTATTTTGTTGACTGGTTTCATTGTCTGTCTGTTCATCTCTCTTCCTCTCTGTCTCTGGGCAGTGTGCTGGTTCTGCATCTGAAGAGGTTTGGAGGACCTGGGGTGTTGGAGAAGCTGGAGGCTCCTCTTTTGTTTCCTTCGGAGCTGAGGCTCTCCACTCTCTGTGGGGACATAGTGCCAGACCTGCACAGTGCCAGCCCACAGGCCCTCACCAACCAGGCCCCCAGCATCCAGGGGTCCATCCCCCAGACCCTCGCCAGCCTAGTCTCCAGCCCACCTGGAGAGGCCAAATACAGCGCCCTCTGCTGTACAGGTAAGTCATGGCACCGTAACACTATTCTTGCTCCAACACCACACAAACCACCCACTCCCAAAACGGTCCTGCTGACAGAGAAGCTGGAAGCTGCAATTTAAAATGTTTCTCAGACATCTTTAGTGATGTATGGGAGCTGTTTTAGTCCAGAGCATTTCAGACAAGTGACCACGTTTTCACAGCTCTTGATATGTATATTTGACCCCTCAGATTCATATGACCAGGAACCAGGAAAAGTGCTGCTGACAGCCTCAGTGGTGAGAAGAGAGAGAGAGATAGAGAGTGAAACCAGTGAAAAATAAGTTATGACAGAACACTGAGATAGTTATGAGGAGTACACGATGTAGTAGACCTCCTGTAGTAGACTAGTACTGTAGTAGACTGTAGACAGTGTGGTGGACTGTAGAGGAAATGAGAATCCTACGATCACATGTGTTTTCTTACAGAAGCAACAGCCAGTGCAGTCAGTGAATGGTTACTACCAGCTGACTGGCGTAGTCTCTCATTTGGGAGGCTCCGCAAACTCCGGTAAGTAAATACCTTAAAACACACACATGCAGATGCACAATACATATGACATCAGCTGAATTCCAAATCACTCCCTTCTCCTCGGCTCTTAATTTGCGCGTTCACGTCTGCCTCTGCCGTATACACAAGTATCTTAAAGGCCAGGGATCATCAACTAGATTCAGCTTCGGGTCCATTTTTCTTCTTAGCCAGATGGGCAACGGTATGGAACAAAATTACAAATAATTTGTAGACCGCAAATTGACTGTAAGAAGGCCAAACAGATATAATATTTGACTCATTTCAAACATTGCTTACATTTGTCACAATCACATATCTCTCTTTATTGTGCGTGGGAATACTTTGAAACAGATTTCCAAAATGAAAATCACTTGGAGCTGACTTGCTGTTGTATTTACAGTCTTTTAACAATTACATTTTATTTGGTCAGAAAACATTGTGGGACAAATTTGTCCCACGGGCCGACATTTGTGGATCCCTGGTGTAGGGGATAATTAGACCCTCCAATAGCCACTTCGGCCAAGCGAGCAAGGCTGCAGGCTTCAGAGTGAAGTGCCATCCCAACAAGCACTGCAATATGTTTAGAGTTTACGCAATTTAATTTAAAAGAATGGAGAGACATGCCTAATTATATGCCACTTGTATTTGTTTGTCTCTGATTTCAAAACTTGACACATATAACAGATAAAATACCTCACAAAGGAACTGTTTAACTGTTACAACACACTCTATTACCCACAATAGCCTGACCTTTGACCTCTAGTCTGTCTTCCTTGTTCCACAGGGCACTACATTAGTGACATCTTGCATGCCAGTGGAAACTGGTTCTGCTGTAACGACAGCCAGGTGTCAATGTCCAATGAAGCCACTGTGCTGAGGACCAGAGCCCGGAGTGCCTACATGCTCTTCTATATGTTCAGGTACTGCTGACTCTCGCCATCTATATTCTTGTGTTGCTATTTATGTGTACGGTTCCTTTCACCCTACAGGGCAAGAGAGCGGGAGGCCCCAGCACACAGGGCCTAACAGGGCCACCAGCATCAGCCCCAGCCTAAACAGGGGCAGCACCTGGACAGCCTCCAAACACTCAGACCTGCCTCAACAGTGGTAGTACCAGGCCCAGTCTCAAAACCCCCAACCCAGCCTCAACACTCACACACCTGCCTCGAAAGGGGCAGAACTGGGCCCAACATCAACAACCCCGAGCCCAGCCTAAACAGGGGCAGTACCAGGCCCAGCCTCAACAAAAGCAGCATTTGGACCATTTTCAACACCCCCAGCCCACAACATGGGAAGAACCAGGCCCAGTCTCAACATGGGCAGAACCAGGCCCAGTCTCAACATGGGAAGAACCAGGCCCAGTCTCAACATGGGAAGAACCAGGCCCAGTCTCAACATGGGAAGAACCAGGCCCAGTCTCAACATGGGAAGAACCAGGCCCAGTCTCAACATGGGAAGAACCAGGCCCAGTCTCAACATGGGCAGAACAAGACCCAGCCCCAACAACCTCAGACCTGCCTCAACAGGTGCAGCACTCGGCCCAACTTCAATCATGCGGCTCAAGGGAGACTTGCTCTTCAACACTAGCATGAACATTCTTTCAGTAGCTTATGTCATAAATACCTGCCCGTGATTTGACTGCTTCACCTAATGTATAAAGCTCATGTAAGAAAACGTATAAAGTATACACACTAAATGTAGTACACATGTAAATGTGTTGGATAGAGTGTGTGATTATTTAGAGGGTACAACATCCCTTCTATTTGGTTTGGTTGAAATCCTCCTGTTGTGAAATAGACTGTGGTGTATAACCTCTTATTCAGCATGGTCACACCGGATGACCTGCAATATTAATCAAGACAAACAAATGTAAGATACTCCAATTTAAGATGTTTCTGTTAACCGTTGTAACTCTTTAACTCAGGAAGCTTTATCGTCTGGGATTCAGGCCGGTCCTAATAGGAAACGTGACAAAGGGAAGCAGCTGGGCAGCTGTAAATGAGACTTCTAACACTCAATCAGGTCTGGAGGAGGAATACCGGATATAGATTCAGAGATGCTATGAGTATCTTTTGAAGTTACTCTCCAGTTGTATTCCATTTGAATAAATACAGACATGAAAATGCTGGGCTACGGATGTAACCTTGGTTCTGTGAGTAGAGTAACTGGTCGCCAAACAACCTATGGGAACTCCTTCCCTTTCACGTGATATGACTGAGATGCTTAATATCAACAATGTTTACAATGACGCCACACCCTTACTGTACCATTGTGACCTGTCACTATAAAAGGCGGTGTGACGTGACATACTGTCTTTTCTTATCTCACATACACGTATTTATTTGGTCAGTGAAGCTACAACTTTTCATTTGGCTCTATACGCCAGCATTTTGGATTGGAGATCAAATGTTTCATATGGGGTGACTGTACAGAAAGTCACCTTTTATTTAAGGGTAATGAATGGTAAATAATGTTGAGTGAGAAAGTTACAGAGGATCATACCCCCAAGACATGCTAACCTCTCACCATTACCAATAACAGGTGAGGTTAGCATTTTATATCATACCCCCAAGACATGCTAACCTCTCACCATTACCAATAACAGGGGAGGTTAGCATTTTATATCATACCCCCAAGACATGCTAACCTCTCACCATTACCAATAATAGGGGGGTTAGCATTTTTGGGGAGGTATGATATTTATACCTCTGTAACTTCCTCACTCATCATTATTCACAATTCATTCATGTTTATCTTTAATCATTATATTCTGTTCTTATTTACAATAAAAGTGACTCCAAAGTTACACAATACATTATTTACCATGAATTTCTATTACATTTCCATTTGAGTCATTAATCAGACTTACAATTAGAGCATTTATCTTAACATACAGTGCCTTCAGAAAGTATTCACACCCCTAGACTTTTTCCACATTTTGTTGTGTTACAGCAGCATACTACCCTGGATCCCACTGCTGACTTGCTTCTGAAGCTAAGCAGGGTTTGTCCTGGATGGGAGACCACATGCTGCTGGAAGTGGTTTTGGAGGACCAGCAGGAGGCACTGTTTCCTCTGCTCTAAAAAAAAATATCCCAATTCCCCAGGGCAGTGATTGGGGACATTGCCCTGTGTAGGGTGCAGTCTTTTGGATAGGATGTTAAATGGGTGTCCTGGCTCTCTGAGGTCATTAAAGATCCCATGGCACGTATTGTTAGAGTAGGGGTGTTAACCCTGGTGTTCTGGCTAAATTCCCAAGCTGTCCCTCATACCATCACGGTCACCTAATCATCCCCAGCTTACAATTGGTAAAAGAAAAAGAAAAAACAGACTGAATTTAAAATGCAGTAAATATATTTTTTCTCTCAGTCAACTACACAAAATACCCCATAATGACAAAGTTAAAACATATTTTTAGAAATGTTTGCAAATCTATTGAAAATTAAATATAACATAGAATTTAAATAAGTATTCACACCACTAAGTCAATTCTTTGTAGAAGCACATTTGGCAGAGATTACATCTCTAAGAGCTTTCCACACCTGGATTGTGCCACATGTGACCATTATTATTTTCAAAATGCTTTTAGTTCTGTCAAATTGGTTGTTGATCATTGCTAGACAACCATTTTCAGGTCTTGCCATAGATTTTTAAGTAGATTTAAGTCAAAACTGTGACTCAGGAACATTCACTGTCTTCTTGGTAAGCAACTCCAGTGTGTATTTGGCCTTGTGTTTTAGGTTATTGTCCTGCTTAAAGGTGAATTAATCTCCCAGTGTCTGGTGGAAAGCAGATTGAAACAGGTTTTCCTGTTTAGCTCCATTCAGTTTAGTTTTTTTCTTCTAAAAAACTCCCCAGTCCTAAACGATTACAAGCATACCTTGACATACTGTATGATAGTGAAACTCTTTATCAGTCAACCACAGTGGATTAGAAACACTGGCAACCACGTGACTCCCACCACCCTTAGTGTGATAATATAATACTTGATATGACGCCTTAGATTGATAATATAATACATGATATGACTCCCACCTGCCTTAGATTGATAATATAATACATGATATGACTCCACCAGTCTTAGTGTGATAATATAATACATGATATGACTCGCACCAGTCTTAGTGTGATAATATAATACATGATATGACTCCCACCAGCCTTAGTGTGATAATATAATACTTGATATGACGCCTTAGATTGATAATATAATACATGATATGACTCCACCAGTCTTAGATTGATAATATAATACATGATATGACTCCACCAGTCTTAGTTTGATAATATAATACATGATATGACTCCACCAGTCTTAGATTGATAATATAATACATGATTTGACTCCACCAGTCTTAGTTTGATAATATAATACATGATATGACTCGCACCAGTCTTAGTGTGATAATATAATACATGATATGACTCCCACCAGCCTTAGTTTGATAATATAATACATGATATGACTCCCACCAGTCTTAGTGTGATAATATAATCCATGATATGACTCCCACCAGCCTTAGTTTGATAATGTAATACATGATATGACTCCCACCAGTCTTAGTGTGATAATGTAATACATGATATGACTCCCACCAGTCTTAGTTTGATAATATAATACATGATATGACTCCCACCAGCCTTAGTTTGATAATATAATACATGATATGACTCCCACCAGTCTTAGTTTGATAATATAATACATGATATGACTCCCACCAGTCTTAGTGTGATAATATAATACATGATATGACTCCCACCAGCCTTAGTTTGATAATATAATACATGATATGACTCCCACCAGTCTTAGTTTGATAATATAATACATGATATGACTCCTACCAGCCTTAGTTCGATAATATAATACATTATATGACTCCCACCAGCCTTAGTGTGATAATATAATACATGATATGACTCCCACCAGAATTAGTTTGATCATATAATACATGATATGACTCTATATCATATTATATGATGTGTGTATGAATTCACAGGGTCACAATTTTGTATCTGCTAAAATTATTAGGGATCCTGCTAATTGACATATACACTACATATATCCTGACTGGGTTTACAGCACCCCCAGCCTTCAAATGGAGAACACATTATGGATCTCACTCTGTGACTAGTAGTGTAGGGGGTAGATGCTGATCTTAGGTCGGTTTTGAATTTCCACCACAAATGGTTAAGGTTAGATTTGGGGGAGATAAACCTGATCCTAGATCTGAACCTAGGGGAAACCTCCCCCTGGAGTGTGACCGGCCACCAATGGCCATATAGGGATCTTTCTATCTGTGATGTCTGTGAAGAGTTACTCAGAATGAAAAAGCAGAAGTTCTGACAACATCTCCATAGTTCCAGTTTGATGGATTTTATGGAATAGAAAAAATAATTTTTAAAAAATTCACTTTTTATGACAAAACATTCATATTTCCACCCTGACTTTTAGTACAACATAACATATACATACCGGTTACATCTAATGACACAACTCTCTCTGCACTGATTCCACTGTTCCACATGACACATAAACTATTATACAACTCTACAGCTCTACTCTATTCCACAGCAGGAGAGAAAACATCACACAGGTCCTGATACAGGGACAGAGTCAAAGTTGTCCCTCTGTTGGACGTAGTACTAACTACAGGTACAGCTGTAGTGTTGGTGACAGAGACCTGGGTGGATGTAGTACTAACTACTGGTACAGCTGTAGTGTTGGTGACAGAGACCTGGGTGGATGTAGTACTAACTAAAGGTACAACTGTAGTGTTGGTGACAGAGACCTGGGTGGATGTAGTACTAACTACAGGTACAGCTGTAGTGTTGGTGATAGAGACCTGGGTGGATGTAGTACTAACTACAGGTACAGCTGTAGTGTTGGTGACAGAGACCTGGGTGGATGTAGTTCTAACTACAGGTACAGCTGTAGTGTTGGTGACAGAGACCTGGGTGGATGTAGTACTAACTACAGGTACAGCTGTAGTGTTGGTGACAGAGACCTGGGTGGATGTAGTACTAACTACAGGTACAGCTGTAGTGTTGGTGACATAGACCTGGGTGGATGTAGTACTAACTACTGGTACAGCTGTAGTGTTGGTGACAGAGACCTGGGTGGATGTAGTACTAACTACAGGTACAGCTGTAATGTTGGTGACATAGACCTGGGTGGATGTAGTACTAACTACAGGTACAGCTGTAGTGCTGGTGACAGAGACCTGGGTGGATGTAGTACTAACTACAGGTACAGCTGTAATGTTGGTGACATAGACCTGGGTGGATGTAGTACTAACTTCTGGTACAGCTGTAGTGTTGGTGACATAGACCTGGGTGGATGTAGTACTAACTATACGTACAGCTGTAGTGTTGGTGAAAGAGACCTGGGTGGATGTAGTACTAACTATACCTACAGCTGTAGTGTTGGTGACAGAGACCTGGGTGGATGTAGTACTAACTACAGGTACAGCTGTAGTCTTGGTGACAGAGTCATGGGTGGATGTAATACTAACTACAGGTACAGCTGTAGTGTTGGTGACAGAGACCTGGGTGGATGTAGTTCTAACTACAGGTACAGCTGTAGTGTTGGTGACAGAGACCTGGGCCCGTTTTCCCAATTGCATTTTAAGGCTAAATTAATCTGAGAACAGTAGGATCCTATGTTTGAAACGATGGACTTAGACTTAAGATGCTTTTGGGAAACCAGGCCCTGGGCTGTAGAGCTCACAACCACCCCCACAGAGTCCTTCACTAAGCCCAGACACAGACCCACGTTGCATGCCCTGTCCACTACCAACAGTTCTACCTTCTTTGAACAGCAGGTGAAGCAGTCCAACCTGGTCACATTCTTGGACCGGTGGCCCACTGTCCTAGAAGTGTTGAGGGTTCCATTGCCCTGGTATAGGCTGATGCAGATGATTCCTGTCCCTTTGACACAGTCGGGGAGGTTGGCAGAGAGCTGCCAGTTTGAGGAGCTGTATGCTTATGGACAGTCAGAGGACACCACTGAGGTATAATAACAACTGGAGACTGTCCAAGATGTTGTTGTTTTCAAGGTATTCACGTTCGCATACGCAGATTCATGGACGTCTGTATCCGGGTTGCATCCGGTTTACACAGCCCAACATCACATGCTCACTAGCACTCAGTGGGTACAGGGAAGCGAGGCTCTCCAGAGGGTGATACGGTCTGCCCAACGCATTTACCAGGGGCACACTGCACAGCATTTCGCTACAATGACATCTGGTAGATATGTGTATGTGACCAATACAATTTGATTTGACTTGAGCAGCAACGAGATCATTACGTCATCCAAAAACATGGCAGACATTGCATGAATATAAACATTTACAAAAAATCGGCCTCAGCGACAATTATTTGAAGAATAATGCACAAAGGTGATGACTAAAGTGTCTTATTAGGAATTTTCGAATCTGACTTTCCTATGTGGCCATGTATGGAAAATGTATTTCTGGGTCGAGCATCTGATAAACTGCAGTACCGAAACACAACTGTAGGAGCAATCGAAACCATTCTTCTAGACCAGAATCCTGGCCCCTTGGAGGAGACGCCTGGTAGCCCGCACTGGAGAATGGTAAAATCTGTCACCTGTAAGGAGGAAGGAAGTGAAGAAGGGGAGGAAGAGGGAGAGGGTTTAGATAGAGAGAGAGAGCAAGAGAGCTTAGTTAGATAACTGATGTAGCTGATAACAATTGGTAGCTTACAGCAACCAATTCCTTTCAAATCAGTGGCTGTGAGGGAGAGAGGATATGAGAAAAGGAGGGCATTTTAGAGTTTTGAAACAAGAACCTTACTTTGCTGACAATGGACAGGGTTATAGTACATCCGTTCCTGATGGGCTGCTGGCGGGCGCCATGAGGCTCACCGTACCGTTGGCTGCACCGCCCCCGGTCACCATGGAGATGTTAGCAGGGAAGGAAGAAGTGAATCTGCGATCGTTGGTGGCTCGGACGGTAAAGGTTCCTCCGGTTCTGTTGGCCATTTCTACGGTGAAGGGGTCTGAAATGGTGGAAACTATGGACGAAACAGAGCTTAGACTCTGATGGGTTAAGTAGTAGTATTGATAAATGAGGCCTCAAAGCTCTGTTGGTACAGTCCTGTCTGCTGTCTGTCCAGTTTTCAGTCTTGGTCGAGATGTAGTACCAACCTTCAAAATCATCACTCTCTCTCTCTGTAACTGGTCTCCCTCTTTAGTCAGGTTGTTGCAACTGGTCTGTAGCTTGTCTCTCTCTTCAGTTAAGTTGTTGTAACTGGTCTGTAGCTGGTCTCTCTCTTCAGTCAGGTTGTCTTAGCTTGTCTGTAGTTGGTCTCGTTCCTCAGTAAGGGTGTTGTAACTGTCATGTAGCTGATCTCACTGTTCCCCCAGTGTGTCTGCCTTGATGTAGATATCCACAATCCTCTCCTCCATCTCACCTCTGTCAAACCTTATTGGTCATATCTGGCTTGGTATAGATGGACTCACACATTTTCAACAATGTTTATTGACTATAGCCCTGTTGCCTTAAAGCAGAGTTTCCTAAACTCGGTCCTGGGGCCCCCCTTAGTGAACGTTTTGGGTTTTACCCTACACTACACAGCTGATTCAAATAACCAACTCGATGATTAGAATCAGCTGTCTAGTGCTAGTGCAAATTGAACTGGCTGGTCTCTGTCTTGCGTCAGGCCAGTGGTGTTGTAACAATTCTCTAACTGGTCTGTCTCCTTTGTGGAACAGACTAAAATAAAACAAAAATATGGTGTCATGTGATGTTTCACCTAGACGCTGATCTTGGGTCAGTTTTTCCTCCACTAAATGATTAAGGTTAGGATTGGGGGAGGGGAAGTTGATCCTAGATCTCTATGGACATGGTCGACAGTCTTTTTTGTGTGTTTCAAACTACAGGTCACACAATTATATGATTTTAGTGTTTGTCTAGTTGTGTGTGTGTGTGTGTGTGTGTGTGTGTGTGTGTGTGTGTGTGTGTGTGTGTGTGTGTGTGTGTGTGTGTGTGTGTGTGTGTGTGTGTGTGTGTGTGTGTGTGTGTGTGTGTGTGTGTGTGTGGACGTGGACGTGGACGTGTTTAACTATACTTGTGGGGACCAGAAGTCCCTACAAGAATAGTAAACGAACAAAAAGTTGACCAGCTGGGGACATTTTGTTAGTCCCCACAAGGTCAAATGCTATTTCTAGGGGGTTTAGGGTTAAGGTTAGAATTAGTGTTAGGGTTAGAATTAAGTTAAATATTAAGGTTAGGAGCTAGGGTTAGTTGTAGGGTTAGGGTTAGGAGCTAGGGTTAGGTTTAGGGTTAGGATAAAGTTTAGGTTTCTGGGTTAGGGTTAAGGTTAGGGTTAGGGTTAGGGTAAGAGTACGGGTTAGGATTAGGGTTAGGTTTAGGGTTAGGGGTTAGGGAAAATAGGATTTTGAATGGGACTGAATTGTATGTCCCCACAAGGTTAGCTGTACAAGACTGCGTGTGTGTGTGTGTGTGTGTGTGTGTGTGTGTGTGTGTGTGTGTGTGTGTGTGTGTGTGTGTGTGTGTGTGTGTGTGTGTGTGTGTGTGTGTGTGTGTGTGTGTGTGTGTGTGTGTGTGTGTAATCTTACCTGAAGCAACAACTCCATGGTGATCATAAACAGCAGAGAGGAATAGATGAGAGAGAGATGGTGAATACTTTGGCTGGTGGAAGCAACATAAAATATATAAAGAGATAGAGACCCAAAAGAGTAGAGCCAAAGGGAAGTCTTTAAAGTTTTTAAACTGAAAGAACATAGGACTATGTATATAATTGAGGAGGATGTTTTTCCACAGTGTCTGACTGTCTGGTTCTCTGTGTTGTTTAGATACTGGGGGACAGGACAGCCTAATAATGGTGGTCTGTTATCTGGGCAGGAGGACTGTGTTGAGATATACTATAGACAAGATGACCCTGTACAGACATGGAATGATGACAAATGTCACAAATAGCATTTCTGGATCTGTGAGAAAGGGGTGTAACAATAACCTACTGTGATAATGCCCTCTCTCTCCCTCTCTCCCTTTCTCCCTCTCTCACTCTCTCTCTCTCTCTCAAAGGGCTTTATTGGCATGGGAAACATATTGCCAAAGCAAGTGAAATAGATAACAAACAAAAGTCAAATAATGAGTAAAAAATAAACAGTCAACATTATACGAACAAAAGTTTCAGTGGAATATAGACATTTCAAATGTCATATTATGGCTATGTAGAGTGTTATAACGATGTGTAAATAGTTAAAGTACAAAAGGGAAGATAAATATAAATGGGATGGCAGGTAGCCTAGTGGTTAGAGCGTTAGGCCAGTAACCTTAAAACGTATTGTCAATAGGGGGGCGCTATTTTCACTTTGGAAAAAATCGTGCCCAATTTTAACGGCCTCGTACTCTATTCTAGATCATACAATATGCATATTATTATTACTATTGGATAGAAAACACTCTCAAGTTTCTAAAACTGTTTGAATTATATCTGTGAGTAAAACAGAACTCATTTGGCAGCAAACTTCCAGACAGGAAGTGAAAATTCTGAAAATGGGGCTCTGTTTCAGGGCCTGCCTATTCAATTGCCTTATATTTATCGATATGCATGCACTTCATACGCCTTCCACTAGATGTCAACAGGCAGTGGAAGGTGGAATGGGGTGTCTAGCTTGATCTGAGGTCGAACAAGAGCTTTTGGAGTGGGAGGTCAGGAATTTCCTTTGTCTACCAAGGCGCGAGGCGGAGCTCGACATTAGCTTCTGAAAAGCTTTCGGTTTACACGGCGAATATCTCCGGCTCTGATTTTATTTGATACATGTGATAATATAATCGTAAAGTAGGTTTTTTCAACCGAGTTTTATCAGTTTATTCAACGTTTATTGGGACTTTTGGAGTTTTCCATTCTTTGCGTCAAGAGAGGGTGGGAACGTTATCAACCTTGGCTAGCATTGTTGGCGCGAATTCGACAGAAGAAAAGGACATTCTAAAACCAAACAACGATTTATTCTGGACCAAGGACTCCTTGTACAAGATTCTGATGGAAGCTCAGCAAAAGTAAGAACAATTTATGATGTTATTTCGTATTTCTGTGGAAAATGTTGATTCCTATTCTCTGCCGTTTTGGCGAGCGCTGTCTCGCAATAACGCAAGCTGTTTGTTATGGTAAAGTTATTTTTAAAAATCTAACACGGCGGTTGCATTAAGAACCAGTGTATCTTTCATTTGCCATACAACAAGTATTTTTATGTAAAGTTTATGATGAGTTCTTTGGTCAGATTAGGTGAGTGTCCAAAATATCTCTGGAGATTCTGGTGAATCGATGCTACGTATTCACAATGTATAATCAGGATTTGTAGCTCTAAATATGCACATTTTCGAACAAAACATAAGTGTATTGTATAACCTGATGTTATAAGACTGTCATCTGATGAAGTTGTCCAAAGGTTAGTGATTCATTTTATATCTTTTGCTGGTTTTTGCAATAGCTACCTTTTGCGGTGAATAAATGCATTTGTGTGTTTGGCTATTGTGGTAAGCTAATATAATTCTATATTGTGTTTTCGCTGTAAAACACTTAAAAAATCGGAAATATTGGCTGGATTCACAAGATGTTTATCTTTCATTTCCTGTACACCATGTATTTTTCATAAATGTTTTATGATGAGTATTTTTGTATTTCACGTTGCTCTCTGTAATTATTCTGGCTGCTTCGGTGCTATTTGTGATGGTAGCTGCAATGTAAAACTATGATTTATACCTCAAATATGCACATTTTTTGAACAAAACATAAATGTATTGTATAACATGTTATAAGACTGTCATCTGATGAAGTTGTTTCTTGGTTAGTGACTAATTATATCTCTATTTGGTCGGTTTTGTGATAGCTACCTATGCGGTAGAAACATGGTGAAAATATGCGGTTGAGTCTTTGGCTATTGTGGTTAGCTAATATAAATACATATTGTGTTTTCGCTGTAAAACATTTTAAAAATCGGAAATGATGGCTGGATTCACAAGATGTTTATCTTTCATTTGCTGTACTGGACTTGTGATTTCATGAAAATTATATTATATGATATCCCTGTCCCGTTAGGCTAGGCTATGCTAGTCAGCTTTTTTGATGAGGATGCTCCCGGATCCGGGATGGGTATCACTGAAAGGTTAAAAGTAGCTGGAACAAATCCCCGATCTGTCGTTCTGCCCCTGAATAAGGAAGTTAACCCACTCTTCTCTGGGATGCTGTCATTGTAAATAAGAATTTGTTCTTAACTGACTTGCCTAGTTAAATAAAGGTTCAATTTAATAAAAACATAAATATGTGTTGTATTTACAATGGTGTTTGTCACAAATCTTGTTGCTGTGATGGCACACTGGTATTTCACCCAATAGATATGGGAGTTTATGATTAAAAAAAATAATAATATGCGTCTGTGTAATCTGAGGGAAATATGTGTGTCTAATATGGTCATACATTTGGCAGAAGGTTAGGAAGTGCAGCTCAGTTTCCACCTCATTTTGTGGGCAGTGTGCACATAGTCTGTCTTCTCTTGAGAGCCAGGTCTGCCGACGGCGGACTCTCTCTCTCTCTCTCTCTCTCTCTCTATCTCTATGTTGGATAAGGTCCTGAATGGTTAAGTGATGATTCCACCTAGTGGTTAAAGTGAGAGATGAACTCACCATAGAGGTGAAATAGTGGTATTACAGACTTGTCTATGGGCTCTTTCTCAATTCATCCTCACATCCTCTCTCCTCCCCTCTTTCTCAAAAAACATTGGAGAAAACAATCCTAGGGGAGGGACCTTGAACCTTCTACTCTAATTGTGTTGAGTGTGTGTTACCTGATTGCTGGTCTCCTGGTCCATTATTAGGAGCAGTGTCTGCTGTCTCTTCTCTCTTGGTACTGGTCTCACCGTCTCTCAGGGTGTCTGCACTGACGTAGATATCCACAATCCTCTCCTCCATCTCACCTCTGTCAAACTTGACCTTCTTGTTCATATCTGGTTCAGTATAGATGACCTTTAACATCTGTTATGGCTTTGTATTGATTGTGACGGCTGCTGTTCATCGATAATGATTAACTGTTTATAATTACGTGATTAAATTAATCAGGTAATTATTAACTCAGCATCCTGGGGCACCATGGGAAAGTTTGCTTTTATTGAGTTTCTATTTCCCAAATTAACTCAAAGAATATCAGAATATCGATTTTACAACCGTCGCTAATTAATTTCCTCTACAGTCTCATCCTGAACGTCGCATAATCCGGGAATCTGCACAATCCCCAGTCCCACTAAATAAGTCTGTACCACACCAATTGAGTTGATTATTTATTTACTAACAAGCTAAAATGATAATATAAGATACACATACACAAACACACAGTCTAGGCTATTGATTAGAACGTAGTTTAATGAAACATGTCCTTAGCTGGCCAACACAATATGACACATGTTATACAAAATGGGGATTTAAAAAGAGTGAGAAAGTGAGAGAGCACAAGTGAAAAGCACACTTGGATACATTTGTAAACTATGCTTAGTTTAGCCCTAACCTTGCCCCGAACTGCCTCTCTTATGGGTCAGAATATAATGATGTAATTACGTGTCAAAGGTCTCCGATTTGGCATCTCCTTGTGGACCGAGTTCCTCCTTCTCTGATGGCAGCACTTCTTTGGTTACCGGGTGTAACTCTCTGATTGTTCACACAATGTCAGGGTCCTTTCTCTTAGAGGTCTGTTTCCTCACCCTTGTTCTGAAAGGGGGTCTTCTGAGTACGGTCAGCCATGTAGCTCAGGGCTCCAGCGTAGGAATGAAAGCAGTGTAGACACACGATTCCTTGGAGAGTGGTAACCGGGTGGTCTTGCTTGAATTCAAGACACAGCTACTCATCCGTAGCATAGATTTGTTAAAAGGTTCCTTTGTCTTCTTCAACCTCGTGTTGCGTTGTGGGGTTACAACAAATAGAACCTTGGCTGCAGCGCATGGTCACGTAGTCTGTTATGTTAATTCTTAACTCGCATGTTTTATACCCTCGGGTCAGAAAGAGGTGTTTCCGTCTTTTTGTCAAGTTCTCTGGGCGTAACTAGTTACGAGGCAAAGTCTGGATTTTACCCATATCCAATTTAGACAACTAACATCACATTTAATCTTTTCAAAAACATTCTATTTGATCTGGACATTTTCCACACCACGTACAGTGTGCAAACACCAGGTACATATTGTGAAAACTCTTCAGTTAAAATGTTTTCATTATAACGTCATCATTTAACTTTTAATAACAAAACAAAAACGACATTGATTTTCATATTCCATCTATCGTCATTACCACCATTTTGTCTGACAAAACATATTGTCCCAAAGTCCCTTTATTGCATGTTACTGTTCTGAGGTAGGTTCTCCATAGGCCCAACATACATTCCATTCCTCCACAGTAAGAGGACAAAGTGATTTTCTCTGCTGCCTTAAGATTTACAAAGGGTGTGAGGTTTCATAAAACCCCCACCTCCAGACCTCTCCATCTCTCCCCCTCTGGCGGGTGTGAGAGATGTCTCTGTAGGAGTGTGGTCCACGGTAACCTGACCCGAACAGGCCAGTCATGACACATCTTTAACAATACCTGGGTCTTTCTTTCTATGTAGGTCTACTATACATTAAGTCTCTGCTTCTAATTAATGTGGTGGTCTTCCAACATGGCCGTCAGGAGACGTCGTACGTCAACTGCAAGTCCTCTAAAAGTTAAGTTTCTGCTTCTAGTGATATCTCTGTCTCTGTGTGTCTCTGTCTGTGTGACTGTTGTAGGTGTTAACTCTAGGGAAGTATCAACATGATGAAACGGTAGTTGTGGCTATGCTAACAAAAAAATAGAACAAGTTTACTTACTTGTGTGCATGTGTGTGTGTGTGCGTCTGTGTGTGTGTGTGTGTGCGTGCGTGCGTGCATGTGTGTGTGTGTGTGTGAGAGAGAGAGAGATTGTTACAGTGGTTATTTTTAAACCATTTTCTGCAGCATATGATGATGATGGACAGGACACTGTCATACCAGGAAGATATAGATCATAGAGGGGAAGTGGAGAACAAAGGCTAGTTGTTAACATATATTAAATATCAGATGTAACAGCCCCAAGATAATTCAGGGAGTTTCCAGAACTCCCCCTTCCTTTCACCTTTCTGCTGATTTGGACCCTCTATTTACTCCCAAATATACATCAATATGTTCAGGAGGTCCAGGACTACAAACATGGGGCATTATAATGTTCTTACAATAAATGTGACACTACAAACTGCTCCAAGTGGATATTGAGGGTGGGTAGTCTTAACCAGTGAGGATGAGGTGACAACATAAACCACCGGGGCTCACCTCTACATTTACAGTTTATTCATTTAGCAGATGCTCTTATCCAGAGAGACTTACAGGAGCAATTAGGGTTGTGCCTCGCTCAAGGGCACATCAACAGATTTTTCAAATAGTCGTTTCAGGAATTCGAACCAACAACCTTTTGGTTCATGGCCCAACGATCTTAACCGCTAGGCTACCTGCTGCCCTCTCTCTTAATGAACCTGATTGGTTGAGGAGTTTTTGAGTGACAGCTGGTTGAACCACTGAAAATATCCACTACACTTCCCTCTTTTGGGACCCATATAGGAGAACAACAGTCAAGTATGAGCATTTGATATTGTGCTTATATGTAAATTGACAACAACGACTGACTGTTAAATATTATTTAGAGAATATCCTTTGATATCTCTACTACACTAATTGATTGGTGGTACAGTCAACTCCTATACAGTGTATGTAATGGTGGTTTGGTACTGTTGAGAATGAATGTTATCACCAGGCCTAAATTGGAACATGTAAATATCTGTAGAATATATTTGAATTAGAAATGATGTGTATAGAAAATACAAATGTACTGACTTCATGTTGAACCTGATGACGTATTAAACACAGGAAGTTACAAACAGGTAATAAGTAGGCCTTTTATTAATATAATACTACAAACAAACACAACAACAGATGCGTTTGCATGCATGTGTGCATGCAGTGTGTGAGGTTGTGTATGTGGGTGTAAGACAGAGAGAGAATGTCTGTGAGAGAGAGACACACAGAGAGAGAGAGAATGAAGGAGGAAGTTGTGTGCACTGTGTGCTGCTGTATGTGTTACAGTATGTTGTCATGGTGATGTTAAACCACTTTCTCACAAACCCAGTAGATTTCCCTGTCACATGACAAGTCATTCCATGCCTCCAGAGGACGCTGATCTGTACGTATCTCAACACAGTCCTCCTCACCATAGTCTAGTCTGCCAGCACCATTATCAGGCTGTGGATGATGCCAGTACCTACAGGGTTAACAACAGTCAGATATCATGGTTAATACCAGTACCTACAGGGTTAAAAACAGTCAGATATCATGGTTAATACCAGCACCTACAGGGTTAAAAACAGTCAGATATCATGGTTAATACCAGTACCTACAGGGTTAAAACAGTCAGATATCATGGTTAATACCTGTACCTACAGGGTTAAAAACAGTCAGATATCATGGTTAATACCAGTACCTACAGGGTTAAAAACAGTCAGATATCATGGTTAATACCAGTACCTACAGGGTTAACAACAGTCAGATATCATGGTTAATACCAGTACCTACGGGGTTAACAACAGTCAGATATCATGGTTAATACCAGTACCTACTGGGTTAAAAACAGTCAGATATCATGGTTAATACCAGTACCTACAGGGTTAAAAACAGTCAGATATCATGGTTAATACCAGTACCTACAGGGTTAACAACAGTCAGATATCATGGTTAATACCAGTACCTACAGCGTTAATAACAGTCAGATATCATGGTTAATACCAGTACCTACAGGGTTAACAACAGTCAGATATCATGGTTAATACCAGTACATACAGCGTTAATAACAGTCAGATATCATGGTTAATACCAGTACCTACAGGGTTAAAAACAGTCAGATATCATGGTTAATACCAGTAACTACAGGGTTAACAACAGTCAGATATCATGGTTAATACCAGTACCTACAGGGTTAACAACAGTCAGATGTCATGGTTAATACCAGTACCTACAGGGTTAACAACAGTCAGATATCATGGTTAATACCAGTACCTACAGGGTTAAAAACAGTCAGATATCATGGTTAATACCAGTACCTACAGGGTTAAACACAGTCAGATATCATGGTTAATACCAGTACCTACAGGGTTAAAAACAGTCAGATATCATGGTTAATACCAGTACCTACAGGGTTAAAACAGTAAGATATCATGGTTAATACCAGTACCTACAGGGTTAAAACAGTCAGATATCATGGTTAATACCAGTACCTACAGGGTTAAAAACAGTCTGATATCATGGTTAATACCAGTACCTACAGGGTTAAAAACAGTCAGATATCATGGTTAATACCAGTACCTACAGGGTTAACAACAGTCAGATATCATGATTAATACCAGTACCTACAGGGTTAAACACAGTCAGATATCATGGCTAATACCAGTACCTACAGGGTTAAAAACAGTCAGATATCATGGTTAACACCAGTACCTACAGGGTTAAAAACAGTCAGATATCATGGTTAATACCAGCACCTACAGGGTTAACGACAGTCAGATATCACAGTTAGAACATCACAATCCTAAATAATATACAGAAATGTTTCACCTTAAATTCAACTTTGTTGACTGCTGCCATCAATGACAATAACCTGTATAGATAAAGGTTGAATGAACTGAAAATTGGAGCCTTATTGTCAGAGTAGTTATCATCTCTTACTCTGTGGTCAGTGTTGGTCCATCAGTTGAGTATGGAAGACCTAGAGTATGAACAACACAGATAATCAGTCCTTCTCCTTACTCTGTGGTCAGTGTTATTAGAGCAGTAGTATATTACCTTGGGGTGGTCAGTGGTGTGCCGTCCACCCATATCAAGTTCCCCTCAGTAACAGAGTCAGTCAGACCAATCCAGACTCTCTTGTTGAGGTTGAAGAGAAACTCCTGTTGTTGAAAAAGATAAATATATATACGTATATGTTTGATCATATTTACCGCCTGCACACCCATATCCTCTCTCTCTCTCTCTCTCTCTCTCTCTCTCTCTCTCTCTCTCTCTCTCTCTCTCTCTCTCTCTCTCTCTCTCTCTCTCTCTCTCTCTCTCTCTCTCTCTCTCTCTCTATATATATATATATAGATTGATAGATAGATAGATATTTATATATATATATATATAATCTCTATCTATCTCTCTCTCTCTCTCTCTCGCTCTCTCGCTCTCTCTCTCTCTCACCTGTTCCTTATTACTGTTTATGATCACCAGGTCTGCTCCTCTCTCCAGACAGTCCGTTCTGCTCTGCTTCCAGGTTTTAGTCTCAGTAGACAGGAAGTACCAACTGGATTCAAACTTCTGCCAGCCTTCAGGACAGGTTTGTTCTACAAGATGAAGACGTGAATTTCCTTCAATTTACCACACAAGATACTAAAGTAAAAAATTCAGACACACAATAAAGCGTGTGGGATTAAAGAAAATGTACTATTGTATGTTTACTCACTGAGATTGGTAAACCTCCCATTAAGAAAATCTTTCTCAGTCTGTAGCTGGTCTCTCTCTTCAGTCAGGTTGTTGTAACTAGTCTGAAGCTGGTCTCTCTCTTTAGTCAGGGTGTTGTATCTGGTCTCTAGCTGGTCTCTCTCTTTAGTCAGGTTGTTGTATCTGGTCTCTAGCTGGTCTCTCTCTTTAGTCAGGTTGTTGTAACTAGTCTGAAGCTGGTCTCTCTCTTTAGTCAGGTTGTTGTAACTGGTCTGTAGCTGGTCTCTCTCTTTAGTCAGAAGGCTGTTGCTGTCCTGTAGCTGGTCTCTCTCTGTTGAGGTGTGATGACCAATGACTCGATCTGTAAAAGGGAAAAGTTAATCAAACATGTAACTACCACACCTTTAATGAGTACGTATGATTAAGTAGGCTACTTAAGTCTCAGTGACAACATACTAAACTTACAGTAGACAGACAGGCCTATGATCCCAGCCAGTAGGAGAACACACAGCAGCCCCAGACACACTGCAGCAACTCCAGAGGGTCTCTTCCACCACTGAACATGTACTGAATCACAAATGCTTAAAGATCTTTGGTCATGTTTCATCCAGGATTGAGACAAATAAAGCTGGAGTTCTACAGGGTTATCACACCTGTAATTGTTTTTGTGCTTATGTGTTTGTGTGTGTGTGTGTGTTCGTGCAATCTTACCTGAAGCAACAACTCCATTTCTTGTACTGGGCTTGAAGTCTCTTACGTTGGCATATAATTTTCCATCAATGGCTGTGTTCTTCATTGCATCAGGCTCCTCGTCTTCAAATCTATCTGTGTTTTCATAGTCTCCCTCTGACATCTTAACACACTTGTGGTCCAATACAGTAACTTCTACTTATCTCAGCTCTAATGTACGTCTCTATCTATGTGTTCTCTCTGGACTGTCCAGCATCTGTGTGACTTATTATAGTGATACATGTTTTTTAACAGTCAACCACAGTGAAGAGGAAACTGTCAAATCCACACAACCCTGGTCACCACGTGACTTAGTGTCTAATCTAAACATGTATGTTTCCCACAGGGCTCATCAGTATTAAACATGTGATTGAACTGAAGTGATAATATAATACATGATATGACTCCACCAGTCTTAGTGTGATAATATAATACATGATATGATTCCCACCAGCCTTAGTTTGATAATATAATACATGATATGACTCCCACCAGCCTTAGTTTGATAATATAATACATGATATGATTCCCACCAGTCTTAGTTTGATAATATAATACATGATATGACTCCCACCAGCCTTAGTGTGATAATATAATACATGATATGACTCCCACCAGCCTTAGTTTGATAATATAATACATGATATGACTCCCACCAGCCTTAGTTTGATAATATAACACATGATATGACTCCCACCAGTCTTAGTTTGATAATATAACACATGATATGACTCCCACCAGTCTTAGTTTGATAATATAATACATGATATGACTCCCACCAGCCTTAGTGTGATAATATAATACATGATATGACTCCCACCAGCCTTAGTGTGATAATATAATAAATTATATGACTCCACCAGTCTTAGTGTGATAATATAATACATGATAAAACTCCCACCAGCCTTAGTGTGATAATATAATAAATTATATGACTCCACCAGTCTTAGTTTGATAATATAATACATTATATGACTCCACCAGTCTTAGTGTGATAATATAATACATGATATGACTCCCACCAGTCTTAGTGTGATAATATAATACATGATATGACTCCACCAGTCTTAGTGTGATAATATAATACATGATATGACTCCCACCAGTCTTAGTGTGATAATATAATACATGATATGACTCCAACCAGCCTTAGTTTGATAATATAATACATGATATGACTCTATATCATATTATATGATGTATGTATGAATTCATAGGGTCACAATTTTGTATCTGCTAAAATTATTAGGGATCCTGTTAATTGACATATACACTACATATATCCTGACTGAGTTTACAGCACCCCCAGCCTTCAAATGGAGAACACATTATGGATCTCACTCTGTGACTGGTGGTGAGGGGGGAAGTTGTCCCTAGACGCTGATCTTAGGTCGGTTTTACATTTCCACCACTAATGGTTAAGGTTAAGATTGGGGGAGAGAAACCTGATCCTAGATCTGTACGTAGGGGAGACTTCCCCCCGTGGTGTGATCGGCCACCAAAGGCCATTTATAGTAGGGGTCTTTTTTTATCTATGCTGAGGGTGAAGAGTTTCTCAGAATGAAAAAGCAGACGTTCTGACAATATCTCCATAGTTTCAGTTTGACAGATGTAATAGAATAGAAAGAGGAATAAAAACCCTTCACATGTTTTATGACAAAAAGTTCACATTTCCACCCTGTCTTTTAGTACAGCATAACATATACATACTGGTTACATCTAATGACACAACTCTCTCTGCACTGATTCCACTGTTCCACATGACATCTACCTACATGAACTATTATACAACTCTACAGCTCTACTCTATTCCACAGGAGGAGAGAAAGCATCACACAGATCCTGAGATACAGGGACAGAGTCAAAGGTGGCCCTCTGGTGGATGTAGTACTAACTACAGGTACAGCTGTAGTGTTGGTGACAGAGACCTGGGTGGATGTAGTACTAACTACAGGTACAGCTGTAGTGTTGGTGACAGAGACCTGGGTGGATGTAGTACTAACTACAGGTACAGCTGTAGTGTTGGTGACAGAGACCTGGGTGGATGTAGTACTAACGATACCTACAGCTGTGGTGTTGGTGACAGAGACCTGGGTGGATGTAGTGCTAACTACAGGTACAGTTGTAGTGTTGGTGACAGAGACCTGGGTGGATGTAGTACTAACTACAGGTACAGTTGTAGTGTTGGTGACAGAGACCTGGGTGGATGTAGTACTAACTACAGGTACAGCTGTAGTGTTGGTGACAGAGACCTGGGTGGATGTAGCACTAACTACAGGTACAGCTGTAGTGTTGGTGACAGAGACCTGGGTGGATGTAGTACTAACTACAGGTACAGCTGTAGTGTTGGTGACAGAGACCTGGGTGGACGTAGTACTAACTACAGGTACAGCTGTAGTGTTGGTGACAGAGACCTGGGTGGACGTAGTACTAACTACAGGTACAGCTGTAGTGTTGGTGACAGAGACCTGGGTGGATGTAGTACTAACTACAGGTACAGCTGTAGTGTTGGTGACAGAGACCTGGGTGGATGTAATACTAACTACAGGTACAGCTGTAGTGTTGGTGACAGAGACCTGGGTGGATGTAGTACTAACTACAGGTACAGCTGTAGTGTTGGTGACAGAGACCTGGGTGGATGTAGTACTAACTACAGGTACAGCTGTAGTGTTGGTGACAGAGACCTGGGCCCGGTTTCCCAAAATAGTTTTAAGTCTAAGTTCATCTTAGAACAAAAGGATCCTGTGGTAATAATGATGGAGACTTACGATGCTTTTGGGAAACCGGGCCCTGGGCTGTAGAGCTCACAACCACCCCACCACGTCTTTCACTGAGCCCAAACACACACCCACGTTGCCTGCCCTCTCCTTTACCACCAGCTATACCTTCTTTGAACAGCAGGTGGAACTGCAGTCCCCTGGGTCACGTTCTCGTTCCTGGGGCCTACCGCCTGTTACGCTCGTTGATAGAAGGAGACCAAGGTGCAGCGTGGTAGGCGTACATTTTCTTTAATTATAAATGTTCCACCAAAAAACAATAAACAACTCAACGAACGTAAAGCTAGGAGTGCAACACATGCAACACAAAAAGACAAGATCCCACAACTGAAGGTGGGAAAAAGGGCTGCCTAAGTATGATCCCCAATCAGAGACAACGATAGACAGCTGCCTCTGATTGGGAACCATACTCGGCCAACAAAGAAATATAAACATAGATTTCCCACCCTAGTCACACCCTGACCTACCAAATAGAGAATTAAAGGATCTCTAAGGTCAGGGCGTGACAGTACCCCCCCCCCCCCCCCAAAATGTGCGGGCTCCCGGCCGCAAACCTGAACCTATAGGGGAGGGTCCGGGTGGGCATCTACCCTTGGTGGCGGATCCGGTTCGGGACGTAGCCCCCGATCCCTACGCTGATCCCTCTGCTTCTTTGGAACCGGACCGTGGATTGTCGCCGGAGACTCCGGACCGTGAATCGTTCCCGGAGGAACCGGACCGTGGATCATCGTCGGAGGCTCTGAACTTGGAACCACCGCTGGAGGCTCCGGACTGCAGATCGTCACCGGAGGCTCCGAACTGCGAACCCCTGCTGGAGGCTTCGGACTGCTGCTCGTTGCTGGAGACTCTGGACTGCAGATCGTCACTGGAGGCTCTGGACTGCAGATCGTCGCTGGAGGCTCTGGACTGCAGATCGTCGCTGGAGGCTTTGGACTGCGGATCGTCGCTGGAGGCTCCGGACTGCAGACCGTCGCTGGAGACTCCGGACTGCGGACCGTCACTGGAGACTCCGGACTGGGGACCGTCGCTGGAGGCTCCGTGTCCTGGATTTTCACTGCAAGCTCCGGGCCATGGATCATCACTGGAGGCTTCGTGCCATGGATCATCACTGAAGGCTTCGTGCCATGGATCATCACTGAAGGCTTCGTGCCATGGATCATCACTACAGGCTCCGGGCCATGGATCATCACTGGAGGCTTCGTGCCATGGATCATCACTCCAGACTCCGGGCCATGGATCATCACTGGAGGCTTCGTGCCATGGATTATCACTGGAGGCTCCGGGCCATGGATTATCACTGGAGGCTTCGTGCCATGGATCATCACTACAGGCTCTGGGCCATGGATCATCACTGGAGGCTTCATGCCATGGATCATCACTAGAGGCTTCATACGTGGAGCCGGAACAGGTCTCACCGGACTGAGGAGACGTACTGGAAGCCTGGTGCGTGGAGCTGCCACAGGGCTTACCAGGCTGGGGAGACATACTGGATGCCTGGTACGTGGAACCGGAACAGGTCTCACCGGACTGGGGAGATGCACTGGAAGCCTGGTGCGTGGAGCAGGCACCGGATACACTGGGCCGTGGAGGTGCACTGGAGGTCTCGAGAGTAGAGCTGGCACAACCCGTCCTGGCTGGATGCCCACTTCCGCCCGGCAAATGCGGGGCGCTGGCACAGAGCGCACCGGCCTGTGAATGCTCACTGGAGACACCTTGCGCATCACCGCATAACACAGTGCCTGACTAGTCACACGCTCCCCATGGTAAGCACGAGGAGTAGGCTCAGGTCGGAACCCTGACTCCGCCAATCTCCCTGTGTGCCCCCTCCCCCACAAAAAATTGGGGGCTGCCTCTCGTGCTTGCTTCGTTGAGCTATCTCCTCGTATCAGTGCGGTTCCGCTTTCGCTGCCTCTATCTCCTCCTTCGGACGGCGATACTCCCCGGCCCTTGTCCAGGGTCCTGCTCCCTCCAGGATTTCCTCCCAGGTCCAGTCCTCCTGACCACGCTGCTTGGTCCGTTGGTGGTGGGATCTTCTGTTAAGCTCGTTGATAGAAGGAGACCAAGGTGCAGGGTGGTAGGCGTACATTTTCTTTAATTATAAATGTTCCACCAAAAAACAATAAACAACTCAACGAACGTAAAGCTAGGAGTGCAACACATGCAACACAAAAAGACAAGATCCCACAACTGAAGGTGGGAAAAAGGGCTGCCTAAGTATGATGACAACGATAGACAGCTGCCTCTGATTGGGAACCATACTCGGCCAACAAAGAAATATAAACATAGATTTCCCACCCTAGTCACACCCTGACCTACCAAATAGAGAATTAAAAGGATCTCTAAGGTCAGGGCGTGACACCGCAGTAGAAGTGTTGAGAGTCAATGTGCGGGGGCACCGGTGTCAAGGTAATTATGTACATGTAGGTAGAGTCATTAAAGTGGCTATGCATAGATAATAACAGAGAGTAGCAGCAGCGTGGGGGGGTGGGGCAATGCAAAAGTCTGGGAAGCCATTTGATTAGCTGTTCAGGAGTCTTATGGCTTGGGGATAGAAGCTGTTTAGAAGCCTCTTGGACCTAGACGTGGCACTCACACATGCTCACCAGCACTCAGTGCACACTGGGAGCAGCGTGAGCAGCGACGTCGTCATTACGTCATCCAAAAACATGGCAGACCTTGGATGAATATAAAATATCATTTTTTTATCGGCCTCAGCGATAATTATTTGAATAATTAATTGGATATTTTGTTCACAAAGGTGATGACTAAAGTGACTTATTACACATTTTCAAATCTGACTTCTCTATGTGGCCGTGTATGGAAATTGTCTTTCTGGGCCAAGCGTCCCTTAAACTGCATTACCGAAACAAAACTGTATTAGCAATCGAAACCGTGCTTCTAGACCAGAATCCTGGCCCCTTGGAGGAGATGCCTGGTAGCCCGTACACACACAGAGAGAGAGAGAGAGAGAGAGAGAGAGAGAGAGAGAGAGAGAGAGAGAGAGAGAGAGAGAGAGAGAGAGAGAGATTAGTCAGACAACTGATGTCGCTGATAAGAGCTGGTAGCTTACACAACCAATTCCTTTCATATCAGGGTGAGAGGATATGAGAAAAGGAGGCTATTTTAGAGTTTGAAATAAGACCCTTACTTTGCTTACAACGTAGAGACGCAGGAATGCGTGGTTCAAGTCTGTGGCTCCAGCGGCCTCGATGGTCAGGGTTATATCCATTCCTGACGGGGTGATGGCGGGCACCGTACCATTGGCAGCGCCACCCCCAGCCACCATGGAGATGCTGGCAGGGAAAGAGGAAGTGAATCTGAGATCGTTGGTGGCTCAGATGGTAAAGGTTCCTCTGGTTCTGTTGGCCGTTTCCATGGTGAAGGGGATGGAAATGGTGTAAATCTATGTCTGCATCTTAATCAGAAGTTTAAAAGGTGAACTTTAAATATATTTGTGTGGGTGTCTCAGTGAGTGTTTACGTGCTTGTGTGTTTGTCCTCTCAGTACTGTTCTGATCTCTATCAGTGACCAACTGCAGGTGAAACTGTTCTAAGTATTCAATCACATTCAATCAGGAAGCTGGTCGACCTGCTAGGACAGTTCTGCAGAATCTCTTCTTTCCACAATGTGTTCATGTTAGTTTGTAGGCCAAACAGCTCAGACCCTACAGACGTATTTGTAAGAAGAGCGATTTTTGGGATGTCTCATGTTCTGACAAACACTGCTTCAGCTCGGCCAAATTCCACCACAGATGAGGAAGGGCAGCCCATACAACAAAATATATCTGCTGCTTAAACTGACAGATTTTGATGGGGATATTTGTATAGTGTTCCGGTGCGTCAATAGGGGTTTTCTAAAATTTTGTAGAAAGTACTATTAATATATTTGAAATGGAAATGATGAAATGCACCACATGCAGTGTGCACAAAGTAAAATGTACTAATGTAATGTTGATTTGTCAAACAACTACTGGTATAGAGGAAACTAGAATCTGAGGAAATAACTAATGGTATACAGAAAGCTACAATCTGAGGAAATAATATTGGTAATATGCTGGTTTCTCTCAGTCAGGGTGTTGTAACTGGTCTGTAGCTGGTCTATCTCTCTTTAGTCAGGGTGTTTACATTTACATTTACATTTAAGTCATTTAGCAGACGCTCTTATCCAGAGCGACTTACAAATTGGTGCATTCACCTTATGAAATCCAGTGGAACAACCACTTTACAATAGTGCATCTAACTCTTTTAAGGGGGGGGGGGGGGGTTAGAAGGATTACTTTATCCTATCCTAGGTATTCCTTAAAGAGGTAGGGTTTCAGGTGTCTCCGGAAGGTGGTGATTGACTCCGCTGACCTGGCATCGTGAGGGAGTTTGTTCCACCATTGGGGTGCCAGAGCAGCGAACAGTTTTGACTGGGCTGAGCGGGAACTGTACTTCCTCAGAGGTAGGGAGGCGAGCAGGCCAGAGGTGGATGAACGCAGTGCCCTTGTTTGGGTGTAGGGCCTGATCAGAGCCTGAAGGTACGGACGTGCCGTTCCCCTCACAGCTCCGTAGGCAAGCACCATGGTCTTGTAGCGGATGCGAGCTTCAACTGGAAGCCAGTGGAGAGAGCGGAGGAGCGGGGTGACGTGAGAGAACTTGGGAAGGTTGAACACCAGACGGGCTGCGGCGTTCTGGATGAGTTGTAGGGGTTTAATGGCACAGGCAGGGAGCCCAGCCAACAGCGAGTTGCAGTAATCCAGACGGGAGATGACAAGTGCCTGGATTAGGACCTGCGCCGCTTCCTGTGTGAGGCAGGGTCGTACTCTGCGAATGTTGTAGAGCATGAACCTACAGGAACGGGTCACCGCCTTGATGTTAGTTGAGAACGACAGGGTGTTGTCCAGGATCACGCCAAGGTTCTTAGCGCTCTGGGAGGAGGACACAATGGAGTTGTCAACCGTGATGGCGAGATCATGGAACGGGCAGTCCTTCCCCGGGAGGAAGAGCAGCTCCGTCTTGCCGAGGTTCAGCTTGAGGTGGTGATCCGTCATCCACACTGATATGTCTGCCAGACATGCAGAGATGCGATTCGCCACCTGGTTATCAGAAGAGGGAAAGGAGAAGATTAATTGTGTGTCGTCTGCATAGCAATGATAGGACAGACCATGTGAGGATATGACAGAGCCAAGTGACTTGGTGTATAGCGAGAATAGGAGAGGGCCTAGAACAGAGCCCTGGGGGACACCAGTGGTGAGAGCACGTGGTGCGGAGACAGATTCTCGCCACGCCACCTGGTAGGAGCGACCTGTCAGGTAGGACGCAATCCAAGCGTGGGCCGCGCCGGAGATGCCCAACTCGGAGAGGGTGGAGAGGAGGATCTGATGGTTCACAGTATCAAAGGCAGCCGATAGGTCTAGAAGGATGAGAGCAGAGGAGAGAGAGTTAGCTTTAGCAGTGCGGAGCGCCTCCGTGACACAGAGAAGAGCAGTCTCAGTTGAATGACTAGTCTTGAAACCTGACTGATTTGGATCAAGAAGGTCATTCTGAAAGAGATAGCAGGAGAGCTGGCCAAGGACGGCACGTTCAAGAGTTTTGGAGAGAAAAGAAAGAAGGGATACTGGTCTGTAGTTGTTGACATCGGAGGGATCGAGTGTAGGTTTTTTCAGAAGGGGTGCAACTCTCGCTCTCTTGAAGACGGAAGGGACGTAGCCAGCGGTCAAGGATGAGTTGATGAGCGAGGTGAGGTAAGGGAGAAGGTCTCCGGAAATGGAGGGGATAGGGTCAAGGAGGAGGGGATAGGGTCAAGCGGGCAGGTTGTTGGGCGGCCGGCCGTCACAAGACGCGAGATTTCATCTGGAGAGAGAGGGGAGAAAGAGGTCAAAGCACAGGGTAGGGCAGTGTGAGCAGAACCAGCGGTGTCGTTTGACTTAGCAAACGAGGATCGGATGTCGTCGACCTTCTTTTCAAAATGGTTGACGAAGTCATCCGCAGAGAGGGAGGAGGGGGGGGGGGGGGGGGAGGATTCAGGAGGGAGGAGAAGGTGGCAAAGAGCTTCCTAGGGTTAGAGGCAGATGCTTGGAATTTAGAGTGGTAGAAGGTGGCTTTAGCAGCAGAGACAGAAGAGGAAAATGTAGAGAGGAGGGAGTGAAAGGATGCCAGGTCCGCAGGGAGGCGAGTTTTCCTCCATTTCCGCTCGGCTGCCCGGAGCCCTGTTCTGTGAGCTCGCAATGAGTCGTCGAGCCACGGAGCAGGAGGGGAGGACCGAGGATAGGGGACATAGAGAGTCAAAGGATGCAGAAAGGGAGGAGAGGAGGGTTGAGGAGGCAGAATCAGGAGATAGGTTGGAGAAGGTTTGAGCAGAGGGAAGAGATGATAGGATGGAAGAGGAGAGAGTAGCGGGGGAGAGAGAGCGAAGGTTGGGACGGCGCGATACCATCCGAGTAGGGGCAGTGTGGGAAGTGTTGGATGAGAGCGAGAGGGAAAAGGATACAAGGTAGTGGTCGGAGACTTGGAGGGGAGTTGCAATGAGATTAGTGGAAGAACAGCATCTAGTAAAGATGAGGTCAAGCGTATTGCCTGCCTTGTGAGTAGGGGGGGAAGGTGAGAGGGTGAGGTCAAAAGAGGAGAGGAGTGGAAAGAAGGAGGCAGAGAGGAATGAGTCAAAGGTAGACGTGGGGAGGTTAAAGTCACCCAGAACTGTGAGAGGTGAGCCATCCTCAGGAAAGGAACTTATCAAGGCGTCAAGCTCATTGATGAACTCTCCAAGGGAACCTGGAGGGCGATAAATGATAAGGATGTTAAGCTTGAAAGGGCTGGTAACTGTGACAGCATGGAATTCAAAGGAGGCGATAGACAGATGGGTCAGGGGAGAAAGAGAGAATGTCCACTTGGGAGAGATGAGGATCCCAGTGCCACCACCCCGCTGACCAGAAGCTCTCGGGGTGTGCGAGAACACGTGGGCAGACGAGGAGAGAGCAGTAGGAGTAGCAGTGTTATCTGTGGTAATCCATGTTTCCGTCAGTGCCAAGAAGTCGAGGGACTGGAGGGAAGCATAGGCTGAGATGAACTCTGCCTTGTTGGCCGCATATCGGCAGTTCCAGAGGCTGCTGGAGACCTGGAACTCCACGTGGGTCGTGCGCGCTGGGACCACCAGGTTAGAGTGGCAGCGGCCACGCGGTGTGAAGCGTTTGTATGGTCTGTGCAGAGAGGAGAGAACAGGGATAGACAGACACATAGTTGACAGGCTACAGAAGAGGCTACGCTAATGCAAAGGAGATTGGAATGACAAGTGGACTACACGTCTCGAATGTTCAGAAAGTTAAGCTTACGTTGCAAAAATCTTATTGACTAAAATTATTAAAATGATACAGTACTGCTGGCTGGTGAAGTAGGCTAGCTAGCAGTGGCTGCGTTGTTGACTTTGTTTGAAAGTGTAGCTGGCTAGGTAACCTCGATAACTGGCTAGGTAACCTCGATAACCTCGATAATTACTCTAAACTACACAATTATCTTAGATACAAAGACAGCAAAGACAACTATGTAGCTAGCTAACACTACACTAATCAAGTCGTTCCGTTATAATGTAATAGTTTCTACAGTGGTGCTATTCGGTAGAAGTTGGCTAGCTGGCTAGCTAGCAGTGTTGACTACGTTAGAAGGACGAAAATAGCTGGCTAGCTAACCTCGATAATTACTCTAAACTACACAATTATCTTAGATACAAAGACAGCAAAGACAACTATGTAGCTAGCTAACACTACACTAATCAAGTCGTTCCGTTGTAATGTAATAGTTTCTACAGTGGTGCTATTCGGTAGAAGTTGGCTAGCTGGCTAGCTAGCAGTGATGACTACGTTAGAAGGACGAAAATAGCTGGCTAGCTAACCTCGATAATTACTCTAAACTACACAATTATCTTAGATACAAAGACAGCAAAGACAACTATGTAGCTAGCTAACACTACACTAATCAAGTCGTTCCGTTGTAATGTAATAGTTTCTACAGTGGTGCTATTCGGTAGAAGTTGGCTAGCTGGCTAGCTAGCAGTGTTGACTACGTTAGAAGGACGAAAATAGCTGGCTAGCTAACCTCGATAATTACTCTAAACTACACAATTATCTTAGATACAAAGACAGCAAAGACAACTATGTAGCTAGCTAACACTACACTAATCAAGTCGTTCCGTTGTAATGTAATAGTTTCTACAGTGGTGCTATTCGGTAGAAGTTGGCTAGCTGGCTAGCTAGCAGTGATGACTACGTTAGAAGGACGAAAATAGCTGGCTAGCTAACCTCGATAATTACTCTAAACTACACAATTATCTTAGATACAAAGACAGCAAAGACAACTATGTAGCTAGCTAACACTACACTAATCAAGTCGTTCCGTTGTAATGTAATAGTTTCTACAGTGGTGCTATTCGGTAGAAGTTGGCTAGCTGGCTAGCTAGCAGTGTTGACTACGTTAGAAGGACGAAAATAGCTGGCTAGCTAACCTCGATAATTACTCTAAACTACACAATTATCTTTGATACAAAGACGGCTATGTAGCTAGCTAAGAAAAAATTGCTACGATCAAACAAATCAAACCGTTGTACTGTACTGTAATGAAATGAAATGAAATGAAATGTAATACTACCTGTGGAGCGAAGCGAAATGCGACTACTCACTCCAACCCGGAAGTGCTAATGTTGTAACTGGTCTGTACCTGGTCTCTCTCTTTAGTCAGGGTGTTGTAACTGGTCGGTAGCTTGTCTCTCTCTTTAGTCAGGGTGTTGTAACTGGTCGGTAGCTTGTCTCTCTCTTCAGTCAGGGTGTTGTAACTGGTCGGTAGCTGGTCTCTCTCTCTTTAGTCAGAGTGTTGTAACTGGTCGGTAGCTTGTCTCTCTCTTTAGTCAGGGTGTTGTAACTGGTCGGTAGCTTGTCTCTCTCTTTAGTCAGGGTGTTGTAACTGGTCTGTAGCTGGTCTCTCTCTCTTTAGTCAGGGTGTTGTAACTGGTCGGTAGCTTGTCTCTCTCTTTAGTCAGGGTGTTGTAACTGGTTTCTCTCCTCAGACAGGGTGTTGTAACTGGTTTCTCTCCTCAGACAGGGTGTTGTAACTGGTCGGTAGCTTGTCTCTCTCTTTAGTCAGGGTGTTGTAACTGGTTTCTCTCCTCAGACAGGGTGTTGTAACTGGTTTATCTCCTCAGTCAGGGTGTTGTAACTGGTTTCTCTCCTCAGTCAGGGTGTTGTAACTGGTTTCTCTCCTCAGTCAGGGTGTTGTAACTGGTTTCTCTCCTCAGTCAGGGTGTTGTAACTGGTTTCTCTCCTCAGTCAGGGTGTTGTAACTGGTCTCTCTCTTTAGTCAGGGTGTTGTAACTGGTCTGTAGTTTGTCTCTCTCTTTAGTCAGGGTGTTGTAACTGGTCTGTAGCTTGTCTCTCTCTTTAGTCAGGGTGTTGTAACTGGTTTCTCTCCTCAGACAGGGTGTTGTAACTGGTTTATCTCCTCAGTCAGGGTGTTGTAACTGGTTTCTCTCCTCAGTCAGGGTGTTGTAACTGGTTTCTCTCCTCAGACAGGGTGTTGTAACTGGTTTCTCTCCTCAGACAGGGTGTTGTAACTGGTCTCTCTCTTTAGTCAGGGTGTTGTAACTGGTCGGTAGCTTGTCTCTCTCTTAAGTCAGGGAGTTGTAACTGGTCTGTAGTTTGTCTCTCTCTTTAGTCAGGGTGTTGTAACTGGTCTGTAGTTTGTCTCTCTCTTTAGTCAGGGTGTTGTAACTGGTCTCTCTCTTTAGTCAGGGTGTTGTAACTGGTCGGTAGCTTGTCTCTCTCTTTAGTCAGGGTGTTGTATCTGGTCTGTAGTTTGTCTCTCTCTTTAGTCAGGGTGTTGTAACTGGTCTCTCTCTTTAGTCAGAGTGTTGTAACTGGTCGGTAGCTTGTCTCTCTCTTTAGTCAGGGTGTTGTAACTGGTCTGTAGTTTGTCTCTCTCTTTAGTCAGGGTGTTGTAACTGGTCTTTCTCTTTAGTCAGGGTGTTGTAACTGGTCGGTAGCTGGTCTCTCTCTTTAGTCAGGGTGTTGTAACTGGTCTGTAGTTTGTCTCTCTCTTTAGTCAGGGTGTTGTAACTGGTCTTTCTCTTTAGTCAGAGTGTTGTAACTGGTCGGTAGCTGGTCTCTCTCTTTAGTCAGGGTGTTGTAACTGGTCGGTAGCTTGTCTCTCTCTTTAGTCAGGGTGTTGTAACTGGTCTGTAGTTTGTCTCTCTCTTTAGTCAGGGTGTTGTAACTGGTCTTTCTCTTTAGTCAGGGTGTTGTAACTGGTCGGTAGCTTGTCTCTCTCTTCAGTCAGGGTGTTGTAACTGGTCGGTAGGTGGTCTCTTTCTCTTTAGTCAAGGTGTTGTAACTGGTCGGTAGTTTGTCTCTCTCTTTAGTCAGGGTGTTGTAACTGGTCGGTAGCTTGTCTCTCTCTTCAGTCAGGGTGTTGTAACTGGTCGGTAGGTGGTCTCTTTCTCTTTAGTCAGGGTGTTGTAACTGGTCGGTAGTTTGTCTCTCTCTTTAGTCAGGGTGTTGTAACTGGTCTTTCTCTTTAGTCAGGGTGTTGTAACTGGTCGGTAGCTTGTCTCTCTCTTCAGTCAGGGTGTTGTAACTGGTCGGTAGGTGGTCTCTTTCTCTTTAGTCAGGGTGTTGTAACTGGTCGGTAGTTTGTCTCTCTCTTTAGTCAGGGTGTTGTAACTGGTCGGTAGCTTGTCTCTCTCTTCAGTCAGGGTGTTGTAACTGGTCTGTAGCTTGTCTCTCTCTTTAGTCAGGGTGTTGTAACTGGTTTCTCTCCTCAGACAGGGTGTTGTAACTGGTTTCTCTCCTCAGTCAGGGTGTTGTAACTGGTTTCTCTCCTCAGTCAGGGTGTTGTAACTGGTTTCTCTCCTCAGTCAGGGTGTTGTATCTGGTCGGTAGCTTGTCTCTCTCTTTAGTCAGGGTGTTGTATCTGGTTTCTCTCCTCAGTCAGGGTGTTGTAACTGGTTTCTCTCCTCAGACAGGGTGTTGTAACTGGTTTCTCTCCTCAGTCAGGGTGTTGTAACTGGTCGGTAGCTTGTCTCTCTCTTAAGTCAGGGAGTTGTAACTGGTCTGTAGTTTGTCTCTCTCTTTAGTCAGGGTGTTGTAACTGGTCTCTCTCTTTAGTCAGAGTGTTGTAACTGGTCGGTAGCTTGTCTCTCTCTTTAGTCAGGGTGTTGTAACTGGTCTGTAGTTTGTCTCTCTCTTTAGTCAGGGTGTTGTAACTGGTCTTTCTCTTTAGTCATGGTGTTGTAACTGGTCTCTCTCTTTAGTCAGAGTGTTGTAACTGGTCGGTAGCTTGTCTCTCTCTTTAGTCAGGGTGTTGTAACTGGTCGGTAGCTTGTCTCTCTCTTTAGTCAGAGTGTTGTAACTGGTCGGTAGCTTGTCTCTCTCTTTAGTCAGGGTGTTGTAACTGGTCTCTCTCTCTTTAGTCAGGGTGTTGTAACTGGTCGGTAGCTTGTCTCTCTCTTTAGTCAGAGTGTTGTAACTGGTCGGTAGTTTGTCTCTCTCTTTAGTCAGGGTGTTGTAACTGGTCTCTCTCTCTTTAGTCAGAGTGTTGTAACTGGTCGGTAGCTTGTCTCTCTCTTTAGTCAGGGTGTTGTAACTGGTCGGTAGCTTGTCTCTCTCTTTAGTCAGAGTGTTGTAACTGGTCGGTAGCTGGTCTCTCTCTTTAGTCAGAGTGTTGTAACTGGTCGGTAGCTTGTCTCTCTCTTTAGTCAGGGTGTTGTAACTGGTCTGTAGTTTGTCTCTCTCTTTAGTCAGGGTGTTGTAACTGGTCTTTCTCTTTAGTCAGGGTGTTGTAACTGGTCGGTAGCTTGTCTCTCTCTTCAGTCAGGGTGTTGTAACTGGTCGGTAGGTGGTCTCTCTCTTTAGTCAGGGTGTTGTAACTGGTCTGTAGCTGATCTCTCTCTTTAGTCAGGGTGTTGTAGCTTGTCTGTAGCTGGTCTCTCTCTTTAGTCAGAGTGTTGTAACTGTCATGTAGCTAGCCTTTCTGGAGATGTGTCGTGGTGCTGATCTCACTGTTCCCCCAGTGTGTCTGCACTGATGTAGATATCCACAATCCTCTCCTCCATCTCACCTCTGTCAAACCTTATCGGGCATATCTGGATTGGTATAGATGGACTCAGACATTTTAAACAATGTTTTCTGACTAGAGCTACAGTGCCTTAAAGCAGGGTTTCCCAAACCCTCCTTGGTGATTAATGTTTTTTGCCCTAGCACTACACAGCTGATTCAAATAACCAACTCACCATCTTGCTTTGATATTTTGAATGAGCTTTGTAGTGCTAGGGCACAAACCTCAACGTTCACCGAGGGGAGGCCCCCAGTACCGAGAGTCTGAGTCCGAATCTGACTGCTTTAAACCTGTTGTAGGTGGGGATTTGTGGAACAGAAACATGTCCTGGCTGGTTATACAGTAACATGTCCTGGCTGGTTATACAGTAACATGTCCTGGCTGGTAATACAGTAACATGTCCTGGCTGGTTATACAGTAACATGTCCTGGCTGGTTATACAGTAACATGTCCTGGCTGGTTATACAGTAACATGTCCTGGCTGGTTATACAGTAACATGTCCTGGCTGGTTATACAGTAACATGTCCTGGCTGGTTATACAGTAACATGTCCTGGCTGGTTATACAGAAACATGTCCTGGCTGATTATACAGTAACATGTCCTGGCTGGTTTTACAGTAACATGTCCTGCCTGGTCTTACAGTAACATGTCCTGGCTGGTTATACAGAAACATGTCCTGGCTGGTTATACAGTAACATGTCCTGGCTGGTTATACAGTAACATGTCCTGGCTGGTTATACAGAAACATGTCCTGGCTGGTTATACAGTAACATGTCCTGGCTGGTTATACAGTAACATGTCCTGGCTGATTATACAGTAACATGTCCTGGCTGGTTATACAGAAACATGTCCTGGCTGGTTATACAGTAACATGTCCTGGCTGGTTATACAGAAACATGTCCTGGCTGGTTATACAGTAGCATGTCCTGGCTGGTTATACAGTAACATGTCCTGGCTGGTTATACAGTAACATGTCCTGGCTGGTTATACAGTAACATGTCCTGGCTGGTTATACAGTAACATGTCCTGGCTGGTTATACAGTAACATGTCCTGGCTGATTATACAGTAACATGTCCTGGCTGGTTACACAGAAACATGTCCTGGCTGGTTATACAGTAACATGTCCTGGCTGATTATACAGTAACATGTCCTGGCTGATTATACAGAAACATGTCCTGGCTGGTTATACAGTAACATGTCCTGGCTGGTTATACAGTAACATGTCCTGGCTGGTTATACAGTAACATGTCCTGGCTGGTTATACAGTAACATGTCCTGGCTGGTTATACAGTAACATGTCCTGGCTGATTATACAATAACATGTCCTGGCTGGTTATACAGAAACATGTCCTGGCTGGTTACACAGTAACATGTCCTGGCTGGTTATACAGTAACATGTCCTGGCTGATTATACAGAAACATGTCCTGGCTGGTTATACAGTAACATGTCCTGGCTGGTTATACAGTAACATGTCCTGGCTGGTTACACAGTAACATGTCCTGGCTGGTTATACAGTAACATGTCCTGCCTGGTTATACAGTAACATGTCCTGGCTGGTTATACAGTAACATGTCCTGGCTGGTTATACAGTAACATGTCCTGGCTGGTTATACAGTAACATGTCCTGGCTGGTTATACAGAAACATGTCCTGGCTGGGTATACAGTAACATGTCCTGGCTGGTTATACAGTAACATGTCCTGGCTGGTTATACAGTAACATGTCCTGGCTGGTTATACAGTAACATGTCCTGGCTGGTTATACAGAAACATGTCCTGGCTGGTTATACAGTAACATGTCCTGGCTGGTTATACAGTAACATGTCCTGCCTGGTTATACAGTAACATGTCCTGGCTGGTTATACAGTAACATGTCCTGGCTGGTTATACAGTAACATGTCCTGGCTGGTTATACAGTAACATGTCCTGGCTGGTTATACAGAAACATGTCCTGGCTGGTTATACAGAAACATGTCCTGGCTGGTTACACAGTAACATGTCCTGGCTGGTTATACAGTAACATGTCCTGGCTGGTTATACAGAAACATGTCTTGGCAGGTTATACAGTAACATGTCCTGGCTGGTTATACAGTAACATGTCCTGGCTGGTTATACAGTAACATGTCCTGGCTGGTTATACAGTAACATGTCCTGGCTGGTTATACAGTAACATGTCCTGGCTGGTTATATAGAAACATGTCCTGGCTGGTTATACAGTAACATGTCCTGGCTGGTTATACAGTAACATGTCCTGGCTGGTTATACAGTAACATGTCCTGGCTGGTTATACAGTAACATGTCCTGGCTGGTTATACAGAAACATGTCCTGGCTGGTTATACAGTAACATGTCCTGGCTGGTTATACAGTAACATGTCCTGCCTGGTTATACAGTAACATGTCCTGGCTGGTTATACAGAAACATGTCCTGGCTGGTTATACAGAAACATGCCCTGGCTGGTTACACAGTAACATGTCCTGGCTGGTTATACAGTAACATGTCCTGGCTGGTTATACAGAAACATGTCTTGGCAGGTTATACAGTAACATGTCCTGGCTGGTTATACAGTAACATGTCCTGGCTGGTTATACAGTAACATGTCCTGGCTGGTTATACAGTAATATGTCCTGGCTGGTTATACAGTAACATGTCCTGGCTGGTTATACAGTAACATGTCCTGGCTGGTTATACAGAAACATGTCCTGGCTGGTTATACAGTAACATGTCCTGGCTGGTTATACAGAAACATGTCCTGGCTGGTTATACAGTAACATGTCCTGGCTGGTTATACAGTAACATGTCCTGGCTGGTTATACAGTAACATGTCCTGGCTGGTTATACAGTAACATGTCCTGGCTGGTTATACAGAAACATGTCCTGGCTGGTTATACAGTAACATGTCCTGGCTGGTTATACAGTAACATGTCCTGCCTGGTTATACAGTAACATGTCCTGGCTGGTTATACAGTAACATGTCCTGGCTGGTTATACAGTAACATGTCCTGGCTGGTTATACAGAAACATGTCCTGGCTGGGTATACAGTAACATGTCCTGGCTGGTTATACAGTAACATGTCCTGGCTGGTTATACAGTAACATGTCCTGGCTGGTTATACAGTAACATGTCCTGGCTGGTTATACAGAAACATGTCCTGGCTGGTTATACAGTAACATGTCCTGGCTGGTTATACAGTAACATGTCCTGCCTGGTTATACAGTAACATGTCCTGGCTGGTTATACAGTAACATGTCCTGGATGGTTATACAGTAACATGTCCTGGCTGGTTATACAGTAACATGTCCTGGCTGGTTATACAGAAACATGTCCTGGCTGGTTATACAGAAACATGTCCTGGCTGGTTACACAGTAACATGTCCTGGCTGGTTATACAGTAACATGTCCTGGCTGGTTATACAGAAACATGTCTTGGCAGGTTATACAGTAACATGTCCTGGCTGGTTATACAGTAACATGTCCTGGCTGGTTATACAGTAACATGTCCTGGCTGGTTATACAGTAACATGTCCTGGCTGGTTATACAGTAACATGTCCTGGCTGGTTATATAGAAACATGTCCTGGCTGGTTATACAGTAACATGTCCTGGCTGGTTATACAGTAACATGTCCTGGCTGGTTATACAGTAACATGTCCTGGCTGGTTATACAGTAACATGTCCTGGCTGGTTATACAGAAACATGTCCTGGCTGGTTATACAGTAACATGTCCTGGCTGGTTATACAGTAACATGTTCTGCCTGGTTATACAGTAACATGTCCTGGCTGGTTATACAGAAACATGTCCTGGCTGGTTATACAGAAACATGCCCTGGCTGGTTACACAGTAACATGTCCTGGCTGGTTATACAGTAACATGTCCTGGCTGGTTATACAGAAACATGTCTTGGCAGGTTATACAGTAACATGTCCTGGCTGGTTATACAGTAACATGTCCTGGCTGGTTATACAGTAACATGTCCTGGCTGGTTATACAGTAACATGTCCTGGCTGGTTATACAGTAACATGTCCTGGCTGGTTATACAGTAACATGTCCTGGCTGGTTATACAGAAACATGTCCTGGCTGGTTATACAGTAACATGTCCTGGCTGGTTATACAGAAACATGTCCTGGCTGGTTATACAGTAACATGTCCTGGCTGGTTATACAGTAACATGTCCTGGCTGGTTATACAGTAACATGTCCTGGCTGGTTATACAGTAACATGTCCTGGCTGGTTATACAGAAACATGTCCTGGCTGGTTATACAGTAACATGTCCTGGCTGGTTATACAGTAACATGTCCTGCCTGGTTATACAGTAACATGTCCTGGCTGGTTATACAGTAACATGTCCTGGCTGGTTATACAGTAACATGTCCTGGCTGGTTATACAGAAACATGTCCTGGCTGGTTATACAGAAACATGTCCTGGCTGGTTACACAGTAACATGTCCTGGCTGGTTATACAGTAACATGTCCTGGCTGGTTATACAGAAACATGTCTTGGCAGGTTATACAGTAACATGTCCTGGCTGGTTATACAGTAACATGTCCTGGCTGGTTATACAGTAACATGTCCTGGCTGGTTATACAGTAACATGTCCTGGCTGGTTATACAGAAACATGTCCTGGCTGGTTATACAGTAACATGTCCTGGCTGGTTATACAGTAACATGTCCTGGCTGGTTATACAGTAACATGTCCTGGCTGGTTATACAGAAACATGTCCTGGCTGGTTATACAGTAACATGTCCTGGCTGGTTATACAGTAACATGTCCTGCCTGGTTATACAGTAACATGTCCTGGCTGGTTATACAGTAACATGTCCTGGCTGGTTATACAGTAACATGTCCTGGCTGGTTATACAGAAACATGTCCTGGCTGGTTATACAGAAACATGTCCTGGCTGGTTACACAGTAACATGTCCTGGCTGGTTATACAGTAACATGTCCTGGCTGGTTATACAGAAACATGTCTTGGCAGGTTATACAGTAACATGTCCTGGCTGGTTATACAGTAACATGTCCTGGCTGGTTATACAGTAACATGTCCTGGCTGGTTATACAGTAACATGTCCTGGCTGGTTATACAGAAACATGTCCTGGCTGGTTATACAGTAACATGTCCTGGCTGGTTATACAGTAACATGTCCTGGCTGGTTATACAGTAACATGTCCTGGCTGGTTATACAGTAACATGTCCTGGCTGGTTATACAGTAACATGTCCTGGCTGGTTATACAGTAACATGTCCTGGCTGGTTATACAGTAACATGTCCTGGCTGGTTATACAGTAACATGTCCTGGCTGGTTATACAGAAACATGTCCTGGCTGGTTATACAGAAACATGTCCTGGCTGGTTATACAGTAACATGTCCTGGCTGGTTATACAGTAACATGTCCTGGCTGGTTATACAGAAACATGTCTTGGCAGGTTATACAGTAACATGTCCTGGCTGGTTATACAGTAACATGTCCTGGCTGATTATAGTTGGGACACAATTTCTTCTTCTTTCCACCTTGTTATCTGATTCCTGAGAAACTTCCTGGTCTACTGGGGGAAGTTCCACCCACTTACTGTGAAGCAACACAAACAGACACAGACACATGCAGACACACACACGATAACATAGGCACTATACACACACGTACACATGGATTTTGTGTTGTAGATATGTGGTAGTAGAGTAGGGGCCTGAGGGCACACACTTAATGTGTTGTCAAATATGTTGTGAATATTTTGTAATGTTTTTTAAATTGTATAACTGCCATAATTTTGCTGGACCCCAGGAAGAGTATCTGCTGCCTTGGCAGGAACTAATTAATGGGGATCCATATAGAAGCAAGTAGGAAGGGTCTCTTCCCTGAGTTCTGTGGAGACAGGTACTATACATAGCATCATCAATGAGACACAATCAAACATTGACTATAGTGATTGATATAAGGGTGAGCCCTAACTTCAGCTTTAGTCAGAACTTAAATTAGTCTCCCATTAGCATCAATGCATGAATAAGTGAAAATGTGACTTAAGTAGAAGACAGGATCCGCCCCATAGTGAGAGATCCCAAGTATGAAGAATCTCTTTTGTGTCATCTGTAAATGAAAAATGAAGAATGGGTGCCTTGTTTCTCAGCCCCCATCTCTCTTCCTGTTGAGGGGGACTTGTGGTTGTTATACAGGTTCTCACAGCAACAGGAAGTACACAGTGGCCAGTTACATAGGACTTTATGAACATTAAAATGACTGTTTCAGCAGTTAGTATACATCCTAAATGTAGGAGCCTCCAACAGAGATTGTAAATATGGGACTGGATGCGTCTCTGCTTGCCACTCAACAATGAGATTTATTGGGGGTAAGGCCCAACTATAGACTAGTGTCCTGTCCAGGGGGTGTAATACAAGGCCCAACTATAGACTAGTGTCCTGTCCAGGGGGTGTAATACAAGGCCCTACTATAGACTAGTGTCCTGTCCAAGGGGTGTAATACAAGGCCCTACTATAGACTAGCGTCCTGTCCAGGGGATGTATTTGTACATCAAGCTGCCTCACGCTACAGAAACAGGAGATAGGTTCCTGCTCCTATGAGCCGTTCCAGCTCCCACAAGCCAAGGCTTGTGCAAGGCTACCATAGAGATAGATAGAGGACTCATCGTGGATATAACCCATTTTAGGATGCACATTGCCATTGTTATTGGACATTGCCATCATCCGACATTTGAATGTAGTCAAGTAGTCAACTGGGTGGGGATTCCAATGGGTTGTAGCCTCAATGGCTCTGCCTATGCTGTCACAAACACTACAATGGCACTGATATAAAGGTGTCCTCTATCTATCTCTATGAAGGCGACTTAGTTACTTTGGCTGTGTGCTCTCACACAACTTTATCGTCTGTCTAATTAGAAAGCCACGCCCCCAGGCAGCAATGCCCTATGGGGATTGAGGTTTTTGTGGTAGTATTTAGGAGGCGATGGCCATCAATCCACACTACAGTTATTGAAATGTTTACCAAATTCATATAAACATTTGCTGGATTTGTTCAAGTGAATTGAAGTCAACTCAGCCCTTGATCTTGGACCACAAACAAACTCCCAGTCCTCAGCATTATGTCAAGTCAGATGCCTTTGGTTACAATCTTGCTGACTGTTGCTCCAAACAGGGACTTAATGCTGTTGATAGCTGGTGTCAGATGTGTGGCTCACCACCTGAATGCCACTGGACCTCTTTGTGGCTTTGGCATCTCATCAGACCATTACAGCTCTCACAGATATGGGCCCGGTTTCACAAGAGCATCTTAAGGCTAAGTTTATGGTTAGAACCATAGGAGGAACCTAGCGTTAAGATGCTTTTGGGAAACCGGGCGCTGTTCTGTGACTGCCTAGTGGTGGGTGGATGTTGGTGTTAGGGCTAGCGCCATAGCTGTGGCTTTGCATTGGGTTGCTTGCCCAGTGGTGATTTAAGAAAAGTAAGAGAAGTGTGTCTCAAGAGTAGGAGAGCAGATTTAGGATCAGGTTTGCCATTTACTGTAGATCACCACAAATAAGATTACCTGGACAGAGGGGACCTGATCCTAGATCAGAACTCTTACTATAGTTTGGTTGATACATATGGGTGTATCTGCCTACCTTTGCAAATAGAAGACAGGGGAAATGTCAATTTTTGTTCTGCAATTGAGATGGCCAAAACTCACACAAGATGGCGCCAACGCAACATGCAATTCTTGATTGGCTCTTTAGTGCAGGAGCCACTGGCTTGTATGACGTAGAGGCTGGTGTTAGCAAGACTATGTAGCAAAAAGAAAGATAAGGAGAGAAATTCCAAGGTCAGTCAATAATAATAGGCTATTTGCTACAAAAACCAGACCGCTGCATTAAAACAGACGACTTATTATTGAGACTACTCACTATCAGTCATTTTCTCAGACACAAGCTTTCAAATCAAATTATATTTGACACATGCGCCGAATACAACAGGTGTAGACCTTTCAGTGAAAGGCTTACTTACAAGCGCTGAACCAACAATGCCATTTAAAAAAATAAGAGTCAAGAAAAATATTTACTAAATAAACAAAAAAATATATAATTGAAGAGCAACAATAAAATAACAATAACAAGGCTATATACAGGGGATACCGGTACAGAGTCAATGGGCAGGGCTACAGTTTAGTCGAGGTTGTTGAGGTAATATGTACATGTAGGTAGTAGTAAAGTGACTATGCATAGATAATAAACAGCGAGTTGCAGCAGTGTAAAAAAAGGGGGGGGGGGCTCAATGCAAATAGTCTGGGTAGCCATTTGATTAGCTGTACAGCCGTCTTATGGCTTGGGGGTTGAAGCTGTTAAGAAGCCTTTTGGACCTACACTTGGCACTCCAGTATCGCTTGCCGTGCGGTAGCATAGAGAACAGTTTATGACTAGGTTGGCTGGAGTCTTTGACCATTTTTAGGGTCTTCCTCTGACACCGCCTGGTATAGAGGTCATGGATGGCAGGAAGCTTGGCCCCAGTGATGTACTGGGCCGTACGCATTACCCTATGTAGCACCTTGCGGTCAGAGGCCGAGCAGTTGCCATACCAGGCGGTGATGCAACCAGTCAGGATGCTCTCGGTGGTGCAGCTGTAGGACTTTTTGAGGATCTGAGGACCCATGACAAATCTTTTTGGGGGTTAACACCTCACACCCTGTTGTAAATCAAGGACAGTACATTCAGCATCTCCCTCTCCAATGTTCACCAGAGGAATATGCCTTGGTTTCACATACTTTTTCCCACCAAAATGCTAACACGTTCTAAAGCGAATACTGGAACAATATTTCTAACATAGAATGTGGGGAATGGTCAAAAGCGGTCTAAAGAACACTGTCATATTGTGTGTTATTTTGTGATGTCATAAAAAATGTTATAAAGGAAATACTGTAACTTGAAAAGTATGCACACTACATGTATGAAGTTTCCATCCTCTGCGTTGCGCATGCTATATGAAACATGATGAAAGTGTTTTTGTTAAGAGAGGGTTGTGATTTTAGAAACTATAAGAGGAAATTAACTGTGCACAGTAAGTAGTCACCACCCCCTTGAGTGTGGTCAGACAGCGTGTCAGCCTGACGAAACCGCCCCTTTTGAACAAACTGTACAAAGTGACGGGTTAAGAATTAACATATCAGACCAGAGAGACATACTGTAGACATAGACCGCCACCCCTTATCTTACCGGAGGCAGCTGTTCTGTCTTGCCGATGCACTGAAAAACCAGCCAACTGTATATTATCCATGTCTTCGTTCAGCCACGACTCGGTGAAACAGTTTTAATGTCCCGTTGGTAGGATGGTCTTGAACGGAGCTCATCCAGTGTATTCTCCAATGATTACACGTTGGCCAATAGGACGGATGGTAGAGGTGGGTTACCTACTCGCCGACGAAGTCTAACAAGGCACCCGGACCTGCGTCTCCTGTATAGGCATCTTTTCTTCATGCGAATGATGGGATTTGGGCCTGGTCCGGTGTCTGGAGTAAATCCTTCGCATCCGACTCGTTAAAGAAAGATCTTTGTCCAGTTCGAGGTGAGTAATCATTGTTCTGATATCCAGAAGCTCTTTTCGGGTCAAAAGAGACGGTGGTAGAAACATTATGTACAAAATAAGTTACAAACAACATGAAAAAACACACAAAATAGCACAATTGATTAGGAGCCTGTCACACCCTGATCTGATTCACCTGTCTTGTCTCCACCCCTCTCCAGGTGTCCCCCATCTTCCCCATTATCCCCTGTGTATTTATACCTGTGTTTTCTGTTTGTCTGTGGCCAGTTCATCTTGTTTGTCAAGCTTACCAGCGTTTGTCCTGTCAGCTCCTGTCTTTTCCCAGCCTCTCTTTCTCGTACTCCTGGTTTTTGACCCTTGCCTGTCCTGACCCTGTACCCGCCCGCCTGACCATTCTGCCCGTCCCTGACCCTGACCCTGCCTGCCGTCCAGTACCTTGCTACTACTCTGGATTATCAACCTTTGCCCGCCTTGACCTGTCGTTTGCCTGCCCCTGTGGTTACAATAAACATTGTTACTTCACACAGTCTGCACTTTGGTCTTACCTTGATTCCTGATAGAGCCCGTAAAAAGGCAGCCATCTCCTCCGGCGCCATTCTCATCCATGTTCAGTGCCATTCTCATCCATGTTCAGTGCCATTCACATCCATGTTCAGTGCCATTCTCATCCATGTTCAATGCTGTGCAAGCCAACAAAACATGCATCTAGACTAGTGTTTGTGCAGTACTTTGCAACATTTATTTCTACCTAAAATCCACAGTTTGTTTCATAATAAGCATTGTGAACGACCAAGTCCAATATGGTAAAAACCAGGACCTGTAGGTGACAGAGTGACATGAAGAATGCATGGATATTCAACCTAATACGCAATGAAGCATCTGAAAAAGCACTGGTTGAGACAGGAAAGAAACAAGTCAACAATATCAGTACATAGTACAGTTCTAGCATGTGTTACACCGAGAGATGGATTAGAAATCACCATGTCATTAGTCTGCTATACACAGGGAATACAGAATGAACCAATGAGATATTCATAATGACACGTTTCTGAAAAAAGGGCTGAGACTGGTCAACGGACAATAGCATCAAATTAACAAATATCACCATCAATAAATGTTAAGCTTTAGGAAGCTTATTATAATCAATAGCTTTATCATGAATATGTTTATTATAATCAATACCTTCATCATTAATATGTTAATAATAATCAATAGCTGCAATGATGATACATACAGTTACACTGGTGACAGTGCTGTCAACCTTCTCTCTCAGAATCAAACATGCATGATAGACAGAAGAGACAGAATTGCAATTACTTGTACAGTAGCATACCCTCAAGGAATACACATTGTTCATTATAAATAACTAACAGTCACATATTTGCTATAGCTACATGTATATCACATAGTTGCTATAGCTACATGAACACCGAGTGTACAAAACATTATGAACACCTGCTCTTTCCATGACAAAGACTGACCAGGTGAATTCAGGTGAGCCAATTGAGACATGGACTGTGTATGTATACCATTTAGAGATTGAATGGGCAAGACAAAAGATTGAAGTACCTTTGAACAGGGTATGGTAGTAGGTGCCAGGCACAACGCCGTTGGGTTTTTCACGCTCAACAGTTTCCTGCGTGTATTAAGAACGGTTCACCACCCAAAGGACATCCAGCCAACTTGACACAACTGTGGGAAGCATTGGAGTCAACATAGGAGGGGACTCAATATTAGGAAGGTGTTCTTAATGTTTTGTACCCTCAGTGTATATCACATACAGTCGTGGCCAAAAGTTTTGAGAATGACACAAATATTAATTTCCACAAAGTTTGCTGTGTCAGTGTCTTCAGATATTTTTGTCAGATGTTACTATGGAATACTGAAGTATAATTACAAGCATTTCATAAGTGTCAAAGGCTTTTATTGACAATTACATGAAGTTGATGCAAAGAGTCAATATTTGCAGTGTTGACCCTTCTTTTTCAAGACCTCTGCAATCCACCCTATCAGAATTTGTGGGGTTTTGTTTGTCCACCCGCCTCTTGAGGATTGACCACAAGTTCTCAATGGGATTAAGGTCTGGGGAGTTTCCTGGCCATGGACCCGAAATATTGATGTTTTGTTCCCCGAGCCACTTAGTTATCACTTTTGCCTTATGGCAAGGTGCTCCATCATGCTGGAAAGGCATTGTTCGTCACCAAACTGTTCCTGGATGGTTGGGAGAAGTTGCTCTAGGAGGATGTGTTGGTACCATTCTTTATTCATGGCTGTGTTCTTAGGCAAAATTGTGAGTGAGCCCACTCCCTTGGCTGAGAAGCAACCCCACACATGAATGGTCTCAGGATCCTTTACTGTTGGCATGACACAAGACTGATGGTCGCGCTCACCTTGTCTTCTCCGGACAAGCTTTTCTCCGGGTACCCCAAACAATCAGAAAGGGGATTCATCAGAAAAAATGACTTTACCCCAGTCCTCAGCAGTCCAATCCCTGTACATTTTGCAGAATATCAGTCTGTCCCTGATGTTTTTCCTGGAGAGAAGTGGCTTCTTTGCTGCCCTTCATGACACCAGGCCATCCTCCAAAAGTATTCGCCTCACAGTGTGTGCAGATGCACTCACACCTGCCTGCTGCCATTCCTGAGCAAGCTCTGTACTGGTGGTGCCCCGATCCCGCAGCTGAAACAACTTTAGGAGACGGTCCTGGCGCTTGCTGGACTTTCTTGGGCACCTTGAAGCCTTCTTCACAACAATTGAACCGCTCTCCTTGAAGTTCTTGATGATCCGATAAATGGTTGATTTAGGTGCAATCTTACTGGCAGCAATATCCTCGCCTGTGAAGCCCTTTTTGTGCAAAGCAATGATGACGGCATGTGTTTCCTTGCAGGTAACCATGGTTGACAGAGGAAGAACAATGATTCCAAGCACCACCCTCCTTTTGAAGCGTTCAGTCTGTTATTCGAACTCAATCAGTATGACAGAGTGATCTCCAGCCTTGTCCTCGTCAACACTCACACATGTGTTAACGAGAGAATCACTGACATGATGTCAGCTGGTCCTTTTGTGGCAGGGCTGAAATGCAGTGGAAATGATTTGGGGGATTCAGTTCATTTGCATGGCAAAGAGGGACTTTGCGACAATTCATCTGATCACTCTTCATAACATTCTGGAGTATATGCAAATTGCCATCATACAAACTGAGGCAGCAGACTTTGTGAAAATTAATATTTGTGACATTCTCAAAACTTTTGGCCACGACTGTACAGTTGAAGTCGGAAGTTTACATACACCTTAGCCAAATACATTTAAACTCGGTTTTTCACAATTCCTGACATTTAATCCTAGTAAGAATTCCCTGTCTTAAAACAGTTAGGATTACCACTTTATTTTAATGTGAAATGTCAGAATAATAGTAGAGAGAATGATTTATTTCAGCTTGTATTTCGTTCATCACTTTCCTAGTGGGTCAGAAGTTTACATACACTCAATTAGTATTTGGTAGCATTCTCTTTAAATTGTTTAACTTGGGTCAAATGTTTCGGGTAGCCTTCCACAAGCCTCCCACAATAAGTTAGGTGAATTTTGTCCCATTCCTCCTGACAGAGCTGGTGTAACTGAGTCAGGTTTGTAGGCCTCCTTACTCGCACACACTTTTTCAGTTCTGCCCACAAATTTTCTATAGGATTGAAGTCAGGGCTTTGTGATGGCCACTCCAATAGCTTGACTTTGTTGTCCTTAAGCCATTTTGCCACAACTTTGGAAGTATGCTTGGGGTCATTGTCCATTTGGAAGACCCAAGCTTTAACTTCCTGACTGATGTCTTGAGATGTTGCTTCAATATAATTTTAGTTCCTCATGATGCCATCTATTCTGTGAAGTGCACCAGTCCCTCCTGCAGCAAAGCACCCCCACGACATGATGCTGCCACCCCCGTGCTTCACGGTTGGGATGGTGTTCTTCGGCTTGCAGGCCTTTCCATTTTTCCTCCAAACATAACGATGGTCATTATGGCCAAACAGTTCTATTTTTGTTTATTCAGACCAGAGGACATTTCTCCAAAAAGTACAATCTTTGTCCCCATGTGCAGTTGCAAACCGTAGTCTGGCTTTTTTCTGGCTTTTTTCTGGCGGTTTGGAGCCGTGGCTTCTTCCTTGCTGAGCGGCCTTTCAGGTTATGTCGATATAGGACTCGTTTTACTGTGGATATAGATACTTTTGTACCTGTTTCCTCCAGGATCTTCACAAGGTCCTTTGCTGTTGTTCTGGGATTGATTTGCACTTTTCGCACCAAAGTACGTTAATCTCTAGGACACAGAACGCGTCTCCTTCCTGAGCGATATGACGGCTCCGTGGTCCCATGGTGTTTATACTTGCGTACTATTGTTTATACAGATGAACGTGGTACCTTCAGGTGTTTGGAAATTGCTCCCAAGGATGAACCAGACTTGCGGAGGTCTACATTTTTTCCTGAGGTCTTGGCTGATTTCTTTTGATTTTCCCATGATGTCAAGAAAAGAGGCACTCAATTTGAAGGTAGGCCTTGAAATACATCCACAGGTACACCTCCAATTGACTCAAATGATGTCAATTAGCCTATCAGAAGCTTCTAAAGCCATGACATAATTATCTGGAATTTTCCAAACTGTTAAAAGGCACAGTCAACTTAGTGTATGTAAACGTCTGACCAACTGGAATTGTGATACAGTGAATTATAAGTGAAATAATCTGTCTGTAAACAATTGTTGGAAAAATTACTTGTGTCATGAACACAGTAGATGTCCTAACCGACTTGCCAAAACTATAGTTTGTTAACAAGAAATTTGTGGAGTGGTTGAAAAACGAGTTTTAATGACTCCTACCTAAGTGTATGTAAACTTCCGACTTCAACTGTAGTTGCTAAAGCCTGCTATCAGTCAATGGCAGGATAGTGCAGCATCCATATTAGGAAATCGGTGAAACGTGAGACATTCTTCCCTGCTGGGAGCAAAACCAACAGTCTTCAGACATTCTGGCCCAACAGTGTCATATTCATTATGTACCAAGCGGTAAAAAAATGGACTGAAACAGAGAAGGACTTCCTTATTTTGGCCAATAAGAAACACTTGTCGCCCCCCCCCCCATTGCAAAACATTTTGCTATGGTGCGCCCTAGTGAATATGACCCAGCTTTCGACAAAATTAACTTGGCACTACTGTACCAATGCTTATAATTAAATTCGCTGGGTATACAAAATAAAGGTAGTAGCTAGTAGTACAAATATAGAGGAGGCTATATAGTATCAGAAAAAAAGGGTCAACATCCAATCGCAGTCAATAACTCGGCGAGGTAACAGTCTGACATTTTGCCTTGGCCTATCAACAAAGGGACTGGGGGGGGGGGGGTGGGCATAGCCTGGTTCCAGATCTGAGAAGACAGCACAAACAGATTGGGGACCAGGCTAGAAGAAGCATACTGTTCATAGGAAACAACTGGCAGCTGACAAGGCAAAAGAAATGGACATAGTCACAAAAAGAGCTGCTCTGAGGTCAGCTTTGCTTCTCATGTCCCAATGGTTAAGATTAGGAGTGGAGGTCGAGTCAGCTGGTCTGAGACCTGTACTTAAAGGGTAACTTTGAAACAAACATGGTTCTTATTAAAATGCAGTTTCACAAGTCATTGATCGACAGGTAAATGTTGTCATTACAACAAGTTTTCAACACATAACATGTTTACAACTTGATTACAACACGTTTTCAACCTACAATGATCAGAGGAAGGGATAACAGTTAATGCCATTCTATTGCTAAACATGTACCTTTTTTTTTGCACGTCTCGCATTTCATAGTTGTACTGTGAGTATCTTTAAAAAGAGACTGCTGAAATAGTACTGCTGAACATGGGTTCCTGTATACGACTAGAAGACCACCACACATAGGACAGTACTACATGACAGAGGAGAACCCAAATACTTAGTCATGAAAAACAGCCTCTCCGTCAGCAAGACACAGATGAGCAATGAGCCCACTGGCTGTTCATGTTATGTTTATCTCTCAACTCTCTATCTTTCTCTCTCTCTCTCTTTCTCTTGCTCTCTCCCCCCCTCTCCCTCTCCCTCTCTCTCTTTCCCCCATCTCTCTCCCTCCCCCCTCTCTCCCTCTCTCTCTCTCTTTCTCTCTCTCGCTCTCCCCCCTCTCTCTCTCCCCCCTCTCCCTCCCTCTCTTACTACCCCTCTATCTCTCTCCCCCTCTCTCTCGTTCTCTCACTCTCCCCCCTCTCACTCTACCTCTCTCCCCCCTTTTCTCTCCCACTCTCTCTCTTGCTCTCTCCCCATCTCTCTCCCTCCCCCGTCTCTCTCTCTCGCCCTCTCTCCCCCTCCCTCCCCACGCTCAGCTATGCGGCTGCACTGACTGACGTGATGACATGACATCATGCTTTGTGACAGTCTCTGAGTCCCACCGTTCACACGTACACAATGTTTTCTTTAACCACACAGGATGTCTGAACATGGAAATCTGGTCAAAAAAATAAATTTTCCCAGAAATGTTCACCCAGGTGAATGAGCCAGTGGGAGCGAGTGACTCATCAGCAATAACTGTAATTATACATAAGCTGACGAATAAGAGCTTTACACAAACACACACACACATGCACACACATGCACACATAGTGGTGAAAGAGAGATGTAGAAAATGAAATGCAAGGATCATGTCCTGTCTGTGGTTGTAGTCACACTAAGAGTTAACATGCTATTTCTCTCCAGCCCAGATGACAAGATATCCATCATCACCTTGATGCTAGTCGCAGAGAATAGTCCAACTGGTTACAGTATTAAAATCTACTGTAGCTTTGAGCCAATCTAGAGGTCAATAGCTTTGAAGTCAGGCTTGGGTCTCAAACAAGACTCAGTACATGGGAAATCCATGGCAACCATTCCTACAGTATGAAGCCACTGCTTGTTACCCGAGAAACTAAATGTAGCCTTCAGATAACTATATATGTGACAATAACAACAACATGAAATGAAAGCTGTGATTTTCTCATTTTCACACTACGCCTGTTCAGCACAATAACATTCGGCAGTATATTTTGATCGCTGTTTAAATTGAGTCATTCTGTAATTGACTAGTGAGCACTCAATCTGTACCGATCCTTAGGCGATTATGGTCAAATGGTTCTGTTCAATTCAAAAATAAATGATCCGTGATTATTCAAACTGCAAGAAGCTGGTTGAAAGATGGTGCTGACACTTAGCAAATACATGTGGTGTATATCTGTTGGCAGAGCAGCCAATAACTTTCAAAAGCAAATGAACATAAACACACAACAGCAAAGCACACGAGAGAAAGCCCTGTCGCGGTTCCAGTTTGAAAAGCTCACAAAACAACTCCTCCATTCACTCTAGGTCTAGGACAATATGGGAGAGGGCACTATTTAGGATAAAACAGTCTAGATCACGACAAACTGGGCACTTCCATTCAGATGACGAAAACCAAGTACAAAGCTGCAACTTCTGATATTAACAGTCCTTCGTTCAGTTAGCTCTTCATTTCCAGTTAAAGTGTTCCAATTCACTTCCTTTGCTTGGTGTTGCTAATATGCAAATGATTACATTCAATATCATAGGTGAAGGTTTAAAGTTAGAGTTAGGCGGTTGAATGAGCAATTGAGCAGATAAGGAAACTCCATGGCAAGAGGACAGAGAGAGGAGGGTGTAGATCGGGTAGAGAGCCCACTAAGATCAGTCCACATGGTACATAGTTGTAAACCTTGGGAGAAAAACACACCACAATTCCTCTTTTAAAATGTCAGAATAGGACAACGTCTGGATGTGTACTAGTAGCCGACAGTGAAACAGCACTAGGATACGTATCAGAAAACCAATGCAAAGTCTTGGCGTGTTGTCACTGTGCCCACCACCTCTTTCTCAGTGTTCATATTGTTGTCACTGACACCTCCGAATCCAACGGACAGTCAGACAGTCCTGGAGTGATCTCAATAGCTCTTGTCCATCATCATAACCATTGTTCATATCATTATTGCCTTGCGGATTGCCGATCGTCCGAGCAGCAGCGCAACAACAGATCAATGTGGGTGTCAGACAGTGAGGTCAGTCTGTACCAGCCTGTTACTAGACTAGACCCAGTCTCACCTTGTCAATGACTGTACATCCAACAGCAACATCAACTACTGGTCCTCGTCAAAGGCAGGCTGCTCTGAGAGAGAGGGATGGGAGAGGAGGAGAGGAGGAGAAGAGAAGCAAACAGTACTCTGATGGGAGGATGGGGAGAGGGAAAAAGCGGGAGGTATTTTTGCAAAGCAAAAGGGCAGGTGCAGCAGAGCTTCAGACACAGCAGGTGGGTTGTGTGTGTGTGTGTGTGTGTGTGTGTGTGTGTGTGTGTGTGTGTGTGTGTGTGTGTGTGTGTCTGTGTCTGTGTCTGTGTCTGTGTCTGTGTCTGTCTGTGTGTGTGTGTGTGTGTGTGTGTGTGTGTGTGTGTGTGTGTGTGTGTGTGTGTGTGTGTGTGTGTGTGCGAGGGAGACTGTGTGAACATTGTGCTGACTTTATACTGTCTCATGCAGCTGTTGCTCCTCTTCCGGTGACGAGAGAGAAAGAGAGAGAGAGATGGTGAGAGAGACAGAGAGAGAGAGGGAGCGAGAGACAGATAGATAGATAGAAAGAGAGAGAGAGAGAGATAGAGAGAGAGAGTATCATTAGCAGTTTCACTGCCGCATTGGTTTCTGCACTTTGAGAACTAATAAAAGGTGTCTTTGTTCCCGGTGGCAGCGCTGCGGGACAGAATGATAATGACAGAAAGATCAACACAGATAAACAGTCCGACTCCCTCTGTAACGACTTCCTTGCTCCTTTCAATTAGAAGGCTGTGATGACCCTCTTCCTCTGTGTTACTATGGTGACTTGACATTACTACAGTAAGCCGTTAACACAAGCAGGCCCATACTAGTTGATGTGGGCTTTGGCTTCCTTCCTGGCTTGAACAGTAGGGGGTGCTACTGGGTCAAAGTAAACACTTTTAAGCGCCATTGGCTCCATTTGTTGTCAGTCAAGTGAGTTTTGGTCACCTGACCGAAGTAGTTGGCCCTCATTGGCTGTCCTCATGACGACTCCACGGTGATGATGGCGTCCCCGCCCCTGGGGATGGCCGAGGAGGCGTGGCCACACTGGGCGACCTGCTGCGCTCGAAGGGAACAGTCCACACTGTCATGGAGGAAACCCGCCCCCTCCTCTCCATCCCCTCCTCCATCTTGATCTTCTTCCACCTTCTTCTCCCGACCCTCTTCCTCGCTCTTCACTTGGCAGCGGCACACTTCGATGCCGGAGTCGCCTGTGAGCCGGCGGTGACGGAAATGATCCTCATCCTCCTCTTCCTCCTCCTCTTCCTCTCTCCTCTCTTTCTCCACGGGCTCGAAGAAGTCCACGTTGGTGGAGAAGAGTGCGTGTTTGGGGGGAGACTGGGTGGGCTTGGGGGGGCTCTGTCTCGCTGTGACCCCCCCTTCACTCAGGCCGCCCTCCACCCCTCTCTGCTCAGCCAGCACAGCCAGGGGGTCCATAAGGATGAGTGGAGGGAGTGGCGGATGATGTGAAGGAGGAAGTGGAGAGGGAGAAGATAGTTTGGGAGGGGGGAGAGTGGGAGGGAGAGGAGAAGACGCTGTGGGAGAAGGTGTAGGTAGAATTTCAGGTGGAGGAGGGGGCAGAGGAGGAGGTGGATATCCTCCAGGAGACAAAGGGGACCTGGCAGACACAACACCCTCTAGAGATGAACCCTCCCTGGGGAAGCCTCTCAGGACCTCCCCCCCTCCTCCTCCAACCTCGCTACCGGGCGTGGAGGCATGGCTGGTATTATCCGTCTCGTAGGTCACCTGGACAGAGAAGGAGGTGCTGGATGGGGAGGTGAGGAGGGAGCAGGACTCGCAGGAGCAGCTGGTGTAGTTGTCTGAACTCTGAGATGAGGTCAGGCCACCACCGGCACCGCTGGGGCCCGCCCTGGAGCTAACCAAGTAGGAGGGAGGGCCGGGGGGTTGTTGCTGGTGGTGATGGGGGTAGGCTGAACCGTAAGGAGTGGCTGTGTAAGCGGTGGCGCCCCCCATCGCCCCCTGCAGAGCAAAAACGGAGCTGTAGGATGGAGGGGGTGAGGGGGGCTGGGCTGCCACCTCCTCATAGGACGGCAGCTTGAAGGAGGCCAGGAAACCTACAGTATAACACATGACAGATAATCAATCTCATCTCCTAACCACTAGGGTTACATGAGCAGCAATAGGGACTGAGACACCAAGCTCCAAAATAGTAATTGTGCAGTGCATTCAAAAGTCTTGTTTTTTTTAATGATATTTACACACTATGAGTTCGAAATGACAGTCTGAAATTGAGAAAATTATGATAATGCCCTTTTTGTGTAAGGGCTGTTTGAAAAAAAATCCTGGAATTTCAGCCTGTTCAGGTGAGATGGAGTTTTTGGCCCAGATCATGGCATCACAATCAGATCTGATTATTCTGACCAATAACTAGTCATCTTTTATTTGTATATGTATCCTCCTACTTTGAAGGCTCTAGAGTCTAGACGCTCCTATCCGCCAGTCAGGGTTGTGTATGTAAATACTGTATATTAACATTTGTATCAACACACCCACACGATCAGACTGAGCATTTCAATGGCAAAAGGAGGCTCAGGAAAACAAATTATACAAAAATATATCTGGAGTTGTTTACGTTTGAAAATAAAATTAAGAAGTCTGCATCGGGGCTTTAAGTTGTACTTCCTTGACCTTCCCTGGCACAATGCAACCAATGGAATAGTCCCAAAAGTTCAAACCCAACCAATCTAGCACCCTAGACAGACTCAAGCAAATGAGCAAACATTTAAAATACTATTTGAACCCAGGTCTGCTAATAAGATGATAAGGTGACGCAGACAATGAAAGGACCAGGGAGAGAGGCGACCGTAGCTATACGTACTGAGGTCCAACATGGACGCAGGGTAGTTGCAGGCTCCGTGGTAGGCGATCAGGTTGATCTCCCTCTGTCTCTGCTGCTGCTGGATACGCAGCTTGGCCCGCCGGTGGCGGTAGGCACAGCAACAGCTGAACAGAATCACAATGGTCCACAGTAGCCAGAACCCTGCAGGATACAGACACACAGAGACACTGAATTGAATTCAAGCAACTTTATTAATTCCAATTATTGAACAGCCTCTGGTAGCTATACAGTTGCATAATCACATTGAAAAAGCTTTTATAAATTGAAATGTATTATACCATAATAAGACAAACCGTCTAGTTTGATCGGAGGACCAGCCTTAAGGGCTTGCTCATGTTAAGCTCCCGATCTGGTCTGGTTACATACCACAATGCATCGGTATAGCTGTGTGACAGCAAATGCTGACAAGACAAGCCTCTTGGCTGGTACTCTACTGGTTGTTACTCACACCACAGCTCGTAGTAGTAGGTGCAGCATCCTGTCTCCCCACAGCAGTGGCCCGTCTCACACAGGTAGCCTGGGTTGTTGTTGACCCCAGGGCAGTACTTATGACTGAGCATGGGCTGGCTGCCTGAGCCAGCTTGGTCCTTCACCCCCTAGTGGACAAGACATGACATGACAACAACGTACATGGTAAACAACAACAACATGGTCGTTTAGCTTGAGCAGGGTGTTTCTCAAATTTCCAGTTGTGGGGTTGGAGACGAGTACCCCCCGGGGTTGCACTTTTTTGTTCCAGCCCAGCACCATCTCATCTGATTTAACTACTTAACTAGTCAACAAACCCTTGAATAGTTGAGTGGGTCAGATGTGTTAGCGTCAAACAAAAATATATTCATTACCTTTACTTAACTAGTCAACAAACCCTTGAATAGTTGAGTGGGTCAGATGTGTTAGCGTCAAACAAAAATATATTCATTACCTTTACTTAACTACTTAACTAGTCATCAAACCCTTGAATAGTTGAGTGGGTCAGATGTGTTAGCGTCAAACAAAAATATATTCATTACCTTTACTTAACTACTTAACTAGTCATCAAACCCTTGAATAGTTGAGTGGGTCAGATGTGTTAGCGTCAAACAAAAATATATTCATTACCTTTACTTAACTACTTAACTAGTCATCAAACCCTTGAATAGTTGAGTGGGTCAGATGTGTTAGCGTCAAACAAAAATATATTCATTACCTTTACTTAACTAGTCAACAAACCCTTGAATAGTTGAGTGGGTCAGATGTGTTAGCGTCAAACAAAAATATATTCATTACCTTTACTTAACTACTTAACTAGTCAGCAAACCCTTGAATAGTTGAGTGGGTCAGAAGTGTTAGCGTCAAACAAAAATGTATTCATTACCTTTACTTAAGCAGGTATACACAGTGCATTTGGAAAGTATTCAGACCCATTCCGTTTTTCCACATTTTGATACGTTACAGCCTTATTCTAAAATGGATTAAATAAAAACATTTTCTCATCAATCTACACACAATACCTCATAATGACAAAGTGAAAACAGGTTTTTAGAAATGTTAGAAAACATATAAAATCTATAAAACAGAAATACCTTATTTACACAAGTATTCAGACCCTTTGTTATGAGACTCAATTGAGCTCAGGTGCATCCTGTTTCCATTGATCATCCTTGAGATGTTTCAACAACTTGATTGGAGTCCACCTGTGGAAAATTAAATTGATTGGACATGATTTGGAAAAGCACACACCTGTCTATATAAGATCCCACAGTTGACAGTGCATGTCAGAGCAAAAACCAAGCCATGAGGTAGAAGGAATTGTCTGTAGAGCTCAGAGACAGGATTGTGTCGAGGCACAGATCTGGGGAAGGTCCCCATAAACACAGTGGCCTACATCATTCTTAAATGGAAGAAGTTTAGAACCACCAAGACTCTTCCTAGAGCTGGCCACCCGGCCAAACTGAGCAATTAGGGGAGAAGGGCCTTCGTCAGGGAGGTGACCAAGAACCCGATGGTCACTCTGACAGAGCTCCAGAGTTACTCTGTGGAGATGGGAAAACCTTCCAGAAGGACAACCATCTCTGCAGCACTCCACCAATCAGGCCTTAATGGTAGAGTGGCCAGACAGAAGCCACTCCTCAGTAAAAGGCACATGACAGCCCGTTTGGCGTTTGGCAAAAGGCACCTAAAGGACTCTCAGACCATGAGAAACAAGAATCTCTGGTCTAATGAAACCAAGATTGAACTCTTTGGCCTGAATGACGATCGTCACGTCTGGAGGAAACTTGGCACCATCCCTATGGTGAAGCATGTTGGTGGCAGCATCGTGCTGTGGGGATGTGTCCTTGGGTGGCCCAGCCAGAGCCCGGACTTGAAACCGATCGAACATCTCTGGGGAGACCTGAAAATAACTGTGCAGCGACGCTCCCCATCCAACCTGACAGAGCTTGAGAGGATAGGCAGAGAAGAATGGGAGAAACTCCCCAAATACAGTTGTACTAAGCTTGTAGCGTCATACCCAAGAAGACTCGAGGCTGTAATCACTGACAAAGGTGATTCAACAAAGTACTGCGTAAAGGGTCTGAATACTTATGTAAATGTTTTTATTTTTAATAAATTAGCAAACATTTCTAAAAACCTGTTTTTGCTTTGTCATTATGGGGTGTTGTGTGTAGATTGACGAGGGGGAATAACTATTTAATCCATTTTAGAATATGGATGTAACGTAATAAAATGTGGAAAAGGTCAAGGGGTCTGAATTCTTTCCAAATGCACTGTATGTTTTATTGAGAAACAGTGGATAGCAGACATAAACAGAATACATCTCTAACCTTGTTGATGGTTCCCATGTCTGAACCCTTTGGAGACACAGTCGTCTGCAATGAGAAAATAAACGTTATCTAGGAAGTCTTAATCTGGTCTTTCCACACATTCATCATCGTTGACGTGTAAAACTGCTGAATCACTAGGCTACTGGTTTGACCACTTTGACCAAAACATCCACATGACCGTGGGCTAGCAGGAGTGAAGACTGTGGGCTAGCAGGAGTGAAGACTGTGGGCTAGCAGGAGTGAAGACTGTGGGCTAGCAGGAGTGAAGCACTTAAAGGGATACTTTAGGATTTTGGCAATGAGGCCTGTTATCTAATCCATAGTGGATATCATGCTGAAGATGCTTGTTATAGGTACATAAGTCCGAGGCTGTTTTACGTGTTAATTCAAGGTTAGTTAGCGTGTTAGTGATACCAGGAGAGGGTTTTGCAGTATACACACCCACACCTTTTTCACAGGAGCTGGACAAACAGCAGATCCAATATGTAGAAACCCTGCAGCTTTGAGAGCAGGTAGCAACACAGTGTGAGATGGACATTCCTTGTTTTTTCAGAATGCTTGTTAGCCCTCTAGTGTCCTCCCTCCATCCCTTTCTCTCTTCACCCCTCCCTCTCTCTCTCTCTCTCCATCCCCCTTTTTCTTCATTTTTCTTGTTAACCCCCTAGTTCTCTCTATCCCTCCCTCTTTTTTTGCCCTCCCTCCCTTGTCTTCAGATTCCTAGTTCATCTTCAGTGTTGTACTGTTATTAGCCCCCTATAGTTCCCTCCCTCCCCTACCCCTTTCCACCTCCCTCTCTCTCCCTCTCTCTACCTCTCTCCCAACCCTTTTCTTGTTAATCGTTTTCCTTGTTTTCCTCCCACCGCCAGTTCCTTTCTATGTGTTGTGCTGGTTGTTGTGAATGAATGGCTGGAGATTGAAAGGTGAGACTCCTTACCTTAGCTGCTGGTCCTTCCAGCCCCTGCAGGGAGATGGTCATCTAGAAGAGAGAACAGAGGGGGGGCAGAGTTAATACAGCTGACATTTACACAGGCAGAGCCAGACTGACTGACAGACAGGCTGCACATCAGAGAAAGAGAGGAATGGGAGGAGAGAGAGAGAGAGAGAGAGAGAGAGAGAGAGAGAGAGAGAGAGAGAGAGAGAGAGAGAGAGAGAGAGAGAGAAACAGAGAGAGAGAGAGAGAGAGAGAGAGAGAGAGAGAGAGATACAGAGAGAGAGAGAGAGAGAGAGAGAGAGAGAGAGAGAGAGAGAGAGAGAGAGAGAGAGAGAGAGAGAGAGAGAGAGAGAGAGAGAGAGAGAGAGAGATACAGAGAGAGAGAGAGAGTAGAGAGAGAGAGAGAGAGAGAGAGAGAGAGAGAGAGAGAGAGAGAGAGAGAGAGAGAGAGAGAGAGAGAGAGAGAGAGAGAGAGAGAGGCCAACCCTTCGTTCTGTATTTACAGTTTAGCTAATAAGTCAAATAAATACAGTCTCCCCATAAAACCTTGTCCAGTTCACTTAACATCTGTAACGCCTATAAGCCAATATTTACTAGTCTGTTTTTTGGGTATACGGTCCCCCCAGTGCCAATATTTAGTAGTCTGTTTTTTGGGTATACGGTCCTCCCAGTGGAACTATACACACACATTTGTTTACGTTTTGTATGTCCATTCTGTGAGCCATTTCGTTTGTGATTTTGCATGCAAATGTCACATACATAACGCTGGAATTGCCCGTACCTGACCCCAATTCACCTGTGGATGTTCACCTATCCAGACAGCCTGACTGTGGATGTTCACCTATCCAGACAGCCTGACTGTGGATGTTCACCTATCCAGACAGCCTGACTGTGGATGTTCACCTATCCAGACAGCCTGATTGTGTCAGTCCCTGTGTTAAATGTGTGTTATTTCTGTTACTGGGAAGGGAGTCTGGTAGCAAGTGTACAAATGTGGTATGTGGTCTCCAATCAGCAGGCAGTAATCAGTGTGCCCTATTTTCACTAGCTTCTCAAGGATACTCGCAGGACAAAAACTTTGTAACAGAAACTCTCCCTCTCTCTGTTTCTCTCTTTCTTTATCTCTCTCTTTCTTTATCTCTCTCTTTCTCCATCTTTCTCTCCCTCTCTCTCTTCTCTTTCTTTATCTCTCTCTCTCTGTCTCTCTCTATCTTTCTCTCTCTCTTCTCAATAGGCCCCTAGTGAGATCCCAGACAGACAGCGCCTAAAAGATCAACTCTACAGGGCCACCACAGTCAACCCCCGACACACTCTCAACCAGATACACACAAACACACACAAACACACACAAACAAACAACCTCTCAGTGTTCCTGCAGTGAAAGGGGACAACAAGGTACCCTGAGTCCAAAACAACCGTGATGTCATTTTCAGGTTATCATTTATCAATTTCCCTGCCTGGCGCCTCCTTACAGACAGACAGACAGACAGACAGACACCTACAGACAGACAGGCACCTACAGACAGACAGGCCCTTACCGACAAACAGGCCCTTACAGACAGACAGGGCACTATAGACAGACAGGCCCTTACAGACAGACAGGGCACTATAGACAGACAGGCCCTTACAGACAGACAGGCCCTTACAGACAGACAGGCCCTTACAGACAGACAGGCCCCTACAGACAGGCACTACAGACAGGCACTATACACAGACAGGCCCTTACAGACAAACAGGCCCCTACAGACAGACAGGGCACTATAGACAGACAGGCCCTTACAGACAGACAGGCCCTTACAGACAGACAGGCCCCTACAGACAGGCACTACAGACAGGCACTATACACAGACAGGCCCTTACAGACAAACAGGCCCCTACAGACAGACAGGGCACTATAGACAGACAGGCCCTTACAGACAGACAGGCCCTTACAGACAAACAGGCCCCTACAGACAGACAGGCCCTTACAGACAGACAGGCCCTTACAGACAAACAGGCCCCTACAGACAAACAGGCCCCTACAGACAGACAGGCCCTTACAGACAGACAGGCCCTTACAGACAAACAGGCCCCTACAGACAGACAGGCCCCTACAGACAGACAGGCCCCTACAGACAAACAGGCCCCTATAGACAGACAGGCCCTTACAGACAAACAGGCCCTTACAGACAGACAGGGCACTACAGACAGACAGGCCCTTACCGACAAACAGGCCCCTACAGACAGACAGGGCACTACAGACAGACAAGCCCTTACAGACAGGGCACTACAGACAGACAAGCCCTTACAGACAGGGCACTACAGACAGACAAGCCCTTACAGACAGGGCACTACAGACAGACAAGCCCTTACAGACAGGGCACTACAGACAGACAAGCCCTTACAGACAGGGCACTACAGACAGACAAGCCCTTACAGACAGGGCACTACAGACAGACAAGCCCTTACAGACAGGGCACTACAGACAGACAAGCCCTTACAGACAGGGCACTACAGACAGACAAGCCCTTACAGACAGGGCACTACAGACAGACAAGCCCTTACAGACAGGGCACTACAGACAGACAAGCCCTTACAGACAGGGCACTACAGACAGACAAGCCCTTACAGACAGGGCTATGTTCAGTAGTAGGGTAAAAATCTGTGTTCTTATTGAGCAAGTTGAGTTGGTACTAACTTCACTGATTGACTACAGTTAAAACATGTTATTCCTTACTGAACACGACCCAGCATTCACATGAACTGTGGAACAGGACAGTTCCTGTAAAAAGGATTAGTCCATGATCAAGTCAAACGCACATATTGCCTAAAGGATTTGCATAACCAAAAAGAGCAATGCGATTGTGATCACTTGTAAGCGTACTATCATCCCAGATACCAGAGTCCATCTGCAATGGAAATCAGTGAGCGAGCCCACTTCACGCTTACAATCCCCAGATACAATACCTCCATTGTACTCGGCACGTCTACCTCAAACACACAACAGAACGCAACGCAACACAAGGCCTGTGTGTGTACATTTCAGACAGACAGGAGGGCGGTTGCATAACAGTAAAAGGAAAATGCCTATCTGTTTAGTGTTGCAGTGGGCTGCGGGGGTCCAGCCACAGAGGACACAATGCTCGCATGGATGGAGACACTGGGCTCTTTTATACACCCGACTCAGTCTGACCGGACGGCATGTCACCAAACATGCAAATGAGCAGTCAGCCTTTTGTCAGCTGACGGTGGGTCTCTGTTGGCCAGGCTGCACTGGGCACTGCATCTCGCTCCCTAATACTGCATCTCTCTCCCTAATACTGCATCTCGCTCCCTAATACTGCATCTCTCTCCCTAATACTGCATCTCTCTCCCTAATACTGCATCTCTCTCCCTAATACTGCATCTCTCTCCCTAATACTGCATCTCTCTCCCTAATACTGCATCTCGCTCCCTAATACTGCATCTCGCTCCCTAATACTGCATCGCGCTCCCTAATACTGCATCTCGCTCCCTAATACTGCATCTCTCTCCCCAACACTGCATCTCGCTCCCTAATACTGCATCTCTCTCCCCAACACTGCATCTCTCTCCCTAATACTGCATCTCGCTCCCTAATACTGCATCTCTCTCACTAATACTGCATCTCGCTCCCTAATACTGCATCTCTCTCCCCAACACTGCATCTCGCTCCCTAATACTGCATCTCGCTCCCTAATACTGCATCTCTCTCCCCAACACTGCATCTCTCTCCCTAATACTGCATCTCTCTCCCTAATACTGCATCTCTCTCCCTAATACTGCATCTCTCTCCCTAATACTGCATCTCTCTCCCTAATACTGCGTCTCTCTCCCTAATACTGCATCTCTCTCCCCAACACTGCATCTCTTTCTCTAATACTGCATATCTCTCCCTAATACTGCATCTCTCTCACTAATACTGCATCTCTCTCCCCAACACTGCATCTCGCTCCCTAATACTGCATCTCTCTCCCTAATACTGCATCTCTCTCCCCAAAACTGCATCTCTCTCCCTAATACTGCATCTCGCTCCCTAATACTGCATCTCTCTCCCTAATACTGCATCTCTCTCCCCAACACTGCATCTCGCTCCCTAATACTGCAGCTCTCTCCCTAATACTGCAACTCTCTCCCTAATACTGCATCTCTCTCCCTAATACTGCATCTCGCTCCCTAATACTGCATATCTCTCCCCAACACTGCATCTCTCTCCCTAATACTGCATCTCTCTCCCCAACACTGCATCTCTCTCACTAATACTGCATCTCTCTCCCTAATACTGCATCTCTCTCCCTAATACTGCATCTCTCTCCCTAATACTGCATCTCGCTCCCTAATACTGCATCTCTCTCCCCAACACTGCATCTCGCTCCCTAATACTGCATCTCTCGCCCTAATACTGCATCTCTCTCCCTAATACTGCATCTCTCTCCCCAACACTGCATCTCGCTCCCTAATACTGCATCTCTCTCCCCAGCACTGCATCTCTCTCCACAGTACTGCATCTCTCTCCCTAATACTGCATCTCTCTCCCTAACACTGCATCTCTCTCCCTAATACTGCATCTCTCTCCCTAATACTGCGTCTCTCTCCCTAATACTGCATCTCTCTCCCCAACACTGCATCTCTCTCCCTAATACTGCATCTCTCTCCCTAATACTGCATCTCTCTCCCCAATACTGCATCTCTCTCACTAATACTGCATCTCTCTCCCCAACACTGCATCTCGCTCCCTAATACTGCATCTCTCTCCCTAATACTGCATCTCTCTCCCCAAAACTGCATCTCTCTCCATAATACTGCATCTCGCTCCCTAATACTGCATCTCTCTCCCTAATACTGCATCTCTCTCCCCAACACTGCATCTCGCTCCCTAATACTGCATCTCGCTCCCTAATACTGCATCTCTCTCCCCAACACTGCATCTCTCTCCCTAATACTGCATCTCTCTCCCCAACACTGCATCTCTCTCACTAATACTGCATCTCTCTCCCTAATACTGCATCTCTCTCCCTAATACTGCATCTCTCTCCCTAATACTCCGTCTCGCTCCCTAATACTGCATCTCTCTCCCCAACACTGCATCTCGCTCCCTAATACTGCATCTCTCTCCCCAACACTGCATCTCGCTCCCTAATACTGCATCTCTCGCCCTAATACTGCATCTCTCTCCCTAATACTGCATCTCTCTCCCTAATACTGCATCTCGCTCCCTAATACTGCATCTCTCTCCCCAACACTGCATCTCTCTCCCTAATACTGCATCTCTCTCCCTAATACTGCATCTCGCTCCCTAATACTGCATCTCTCTCCCCAACACTGCATCTCTCCCCCTAATACTGCATCTCTCTCCCTAATACTGCATCTCTCTCCCTAATACTGCATATCGCTCCCTAATACTGCATCTCTCTCCCCAACACTGCATCTCGCTCCCTAATACTGCATCTCTCTCCCTAATACTGCATCTCTCTCCCTAATACTGCATCTCTCTCCCCAGTACTGCATCTCTCTCCCCAACACTGCATCTCTCTCCCCAACACTGCATCTCTCTCCCTAATACTGCATCTCTCTCCCTAATACTGCATCTCTCTCCCCAACACTGCATCTCGCTCCCTAATACTGCATCTCTCTCCCCAGCACTGCATCTCTCTCCACAGTACTGCATCTCTCTCCCTAATACTGCATCTCTCTCCCTAACACTGCATCTCTCTCCCTAATACTGCATCTCTCTCCCTAATACTGCGTCTCTCTCCCTAATACTGCATCTCTCTCCCCAACACTGCATCTCTCTCCCTAATACTGCATCTCTCTCCCTAATACTGCATCTCTCTCCCCAATACTGCATCTCTCTCACTAATACTGCATCTCTCTCCCCAACACTGCATCTCGCTCCCTAATACTGCATCTCTCTCCCTAATACTGCATCTCTCTCCCCAAAACTGAATCTCTCTCCATAATACTGCATCTCGCTCCCTAATACTGCATCTCTCTCCCCAACACTGCATCTCGCTCCCTAATACTGCATCTCGCTCCCTAATACTGCATCTCTCTCCCCAACACTGCATCTCTCTCCCTAATACTGCATCTCTCTCCCCAACACTGCATCTCTCTCACTAATACTGCATCTCTCTCCCCAGCACTGCATCTCTCTCCACAGTACTGCATCTCTCTCCCTAATACTGCATCTCTCTCCCTAACACTGCATCTCTCTCCCTAATACTGCATCTCTCTCCCTAATACTGCGTCTCTCTCCCTAATACTGCATCTCTCTCCCCAACACTGCATCTCTCTCCCTAATACTGCATCTCTCTCCCTAATACTGCATCTCTCTCCCCAATACTGCATCTCTCTCACTAATACTGCATCTCTCTCCCCAACACTGCATCTCGCTCCCTAATACTGCATCTCTCTCCCTAATACTGCATCTCTCTCCCCAAAACTGAATCTCTCTCCATAATACTGCATCTCGCTCCCTAATACTGCATCTCTCTCCCCAACACTGCATCTCGCTCCCTAATACTGCATCTCGCTCCCTAATACTGCATCTCTCTCCCCAACACTGCATCTCTCTCCCTAATACTGCATCTCTCTCCCCAACACTGCATCTCTCTCACTAATACTGCATCTCTCTCCCTAATACTGCATCTCTCTCCCTAATACTGCATCTCTCTCCCTAATACTCCGTCTCGCTCCCTAATACTGCATCTCTCTCCCCAACACTGCATCTCGCTCCCTAATACTGCATCTCTCTCCCCAACACTGCATCTCGCTCCCTAATACTGCATCTCTCGCCCTAATACTGCATCTCTCTCCCTAATACTGCATCTCTCTCCCTAATACTGCATCTCGCTCCCTAATACTGCATCTCTCTCCCCAACACTGCATCTCTCTCCCTAATACTGCATCTCTCTCCCTAATACTGCATCTCGCTCCCTAATACTGCATCTCTCTCCCCAACACTGCATCTCTCCCCCTAATACTGCATCTCTCTCCCTAATACTGCATCTCTCTCCCTAATACTGCATATCGCTCCCTAATACTGCATCTCTCTCCCCAACACTGCATCTCGCTCCCTAATACTGCATCTCTCTCCCTAATACTGCATCTCTCTCCCTAATACTGCATCTCTCTCCCCAGTACTGCATCTCTCTCCCCAACACTGCATCTCTCTCCCCAACACTGCATCTCTCTCCCTAATACTGCATCTCTCTCCCTAATACTGCATCTCTCTCCCCAACACTGCATCTCTCTCCCTAATACTGCATCTCTCTCCCTAATACTGCATCTCTCTCCCTAATACTGCATCTCTCTCCCCAGTACTGCATCTCTCTCCCCAACACTGCATCTCTCTCCCCAACACTGCATCTCTCTCCCTAATACTGCATCTCTCTCCCCAACACTGCCTCTCTCTCCCCAACACTGCCTCTCTCTCCCCAGCACTGTTTGAACTCACACATAGATTTGGTACTAGTCCTATCACCCGAGCCTGCACTGTATTGGAGTCATCCCATAATCACCCATAAGCACATTGCATAATGGAGCCCCAATCGCATACTAGATCAGGGTTATTCGACCTTAACGTGGTTAGGAGCCTGCTGGTTTTCTGTTCTACCTGATAATTAATTACACCCACCTGGTGTCCCAGGATTAGAGGGGAACAATGAAAAAAAGCAGTGAACTGTCTTGGAGGTCCAGAGTGTAGTTTGAGGGTACTGGTGCAGGCTAACGGAAACTAGTCAGTAGCTAATGACAATGACTGATTTCAAATCAGTTAGTTAGGGAAATCCTCCATCTTAACCTTCACACATAGTCAAAACTGTAGCTACTCTACATGTCTCACTACTACACCCTACTACACACTATTATAAACTACTACACACTATTACACACTACTACACACTATTACACAATACTACACACTATTACACCCTACTACAAACTACTACACAATACTACACACTGTTACACACTATTACACCCTACTACAAACTACTACACACTACTACACACTATTACACACTACTACACACTATTACACACTATTACACCCTACTACAAACTACTACACACTACTACACACTATAACAAACTACTACACACTATTACACACTACTACACACTATTACAAACTACTACACACTATTACATACTACTGCACACTACTACACACTACTACACACTATTACAAACTACTACACACTACTACACACTATTACACACTACTACACACTATTACACACTATTACACCCTACTACAAACTACTACACACTATTACACACTACTACACAATATTACAAACTACTACACACTATTACATACTACTGCACACTACTACACACTATTACAAACTACTACACACTATTACAAACTACTACACACTATTACACACTACTACACACTACTACACACTACTACACACTATTACACACTACTATACACTACTACACACTATTACACACTATTACACACTACTACACACTACTACGCACTATTACACACTACTACACACTATTACAAACTACTACACACTACTATACACTACTATACACTACTACACACTATTACACACGATTACACACTACTACACACTACTACACACTATTACACACTATGACACATTACTACACACTACTACACACTACTACGCACTATTACACACTACTACACACTATTACACACTACTACAAACTACTACACATTACTACACACTACTACACACTACTACACACTACTACACACTATTACACCCTATCAGGGTTGACCCAGAGTCCTCCTAGTAGTCTCCATCCATCCAACTCCTGCTGCTCTCTAACAAAGTGAGGCACTGCAGCAGCAGTAGAGTACAGGGGGAGGACAAGCAGCTGGCGTCTGTGCCAGGTATTGATCAAACAGTAGCAGAGCAACACACACACAGAGAGAGAGACACACACAGCAGTAGCAGAGGAGTGTGAGACTAGTTTGGGATAAACATTACACAGGCAGCTCCGGACTGGAAACCCCACTCCGTCAACGGCAGGACCACTAACAGCAGACGTTAGCCTGGTTAGAGGAGTGAAGATAGTAATGTACTGTTACTGGACAGTGTGAACGGAATAACAGAGATTTTAGAAAACATCGAGATAATCTTGTATCCTGTTGTTTGGTCACACTTTATTTGGATAGTTCCCTATATGGGTTCTACAGATCTATCAACAAACTATCAACTGTAGCTCTGTTGATGGGCAACAGCTTTAAGGTTATTTTTAGGGTCAGGTTCAGGGTTAAAGTAAGATGTATCCCAATACATTGGAAATTGTGATTGGCTGAGAGAGGGAAAAAAAAGAAGAATTGCTCTTTAGGTTGGTTGCAACTTATACCAGTCCATCTTGACTCAAGATGTAAGAAGGATGAAGAGTGCAGTATTGACAGTTTGATGCGATTACCACTGAGAGCAAGAGAGATGTTGTCAACAGTGTCAGCAGGACTGTCAACTGGTTGCTGTAGAATTGAGTATAAGACCTACTGTATCTGACTGGGAGTATAAGACCTACTGTATCTGACTGGGAGTATAAGACCTACTGTATCTGACTGGGAGTATAAGACCTACTGTATCTGACTGGGAGTATAAGACCTACTGTATCTGACTGGGAGTATAAGACCTACTGTATCTGACTGGGAGTATAAGACCTACTGTATCTGACTGGGAGTATAAGACCTACTGTATCTGACTGGGAGTATAAGACCTACTGTATCTGACTGGGACCATAAGACCTACTGTATCTGACTGGGAGTATAATACCTACTGTATCTGACTGGGAGTATAAGACCTACTGTATCTGACTGGGAGTATAAGACCTACTGTATCTGACTGAGAGTATAAGACCTACTGTATCTGACTGGGAGTATAATACCTACTGTATCTGACTGGGAGTATAAGACCTACTGTATCTGACTGGGAGTATAAGACCTACTGTATCTGACTGGGAGTATAAGACCTACTGTATCTGACTGGGAGTATAAGACATACTGTATCTGACTGGGAGTATAAGACATACTTTATCTGACTGGGAGTATAAGACCTACTGTATCTGACTGGGAGTATAAGACCTACTTTATCTGACTGGGAGTATAAGACCTACTGTATCTGACTGGGAGTATAAGACCTACTGTATCTGACTGGGAGTATAAGACCTACTGTATCTGACTGGGAGTATAAGACCTACTTTATCTGACTGGGAGTATAAGACCTACTGTATCTGACTGGGAGAATAAGACATACTGTATCTGACTGGGAGTATAAGACCTACTGTATCTGACTGGGAGTATAAGACATACTGTATCTGACTGGGAGTATAAGACCTACTGTATCTGACTGGGAGTATAATACCTACTGTATCTGACTGGGAGTATAAGACATACTGTATCTGACTGGGAGTATAAGACCTACTGTATCTGACTGGGAGTATAATACCTACTGTATCTGACTGGGAGTATAAGACCTACTGTATCTGACTGGGAGTATAATACCTACTGTATCTGACTGGGAGTATAATACCTACTGTATCTGACTGGGAGTATGAGACCTACTGTATCTGACTGGGAGTATAAGACCTACTGTATCTGACTGGGAGTATAAGACCTACTGTATCTGACTGGGAGTATAAGACCTACTGTATCTGACTGGGAGTATAAGACCTACTGTATCTGACTGGGAGTATAAGACCTACTGTATCTGACTGGGAGTATAAGACCTACTGTATCTGACTGGGAGTATAAGACCTACTGTATCTGACTGGGACCATAAGACCTACTGTATCTGACTGGGAGTATAAGACCTACTGTATCTGACTGGGAGTATAAGACCTACTGTATCTGACTGGGAGTATAAGACCTACTGTATCTGACTGGGAGTATGAGACCTACTGTATCTGACTGGAGTGATCGGCAACGACAACTCAGTAAATGCATTCCACTGGCGTAGGAGGGGATTTCAGGCAGCCAAACAGTCTTATCTACAGGAAGAGAAGTCTTGTAATATCACTGTAATATGCTGTAAAGTTGAGAGTCTGTGGTTTAGCCCACCACATCATACATCATACATTACTGAATCTGAAGAGGTCATTCAATCATCCCCCGAGACCATGTTAAAAACCACAAGACACCTCTACTACAAGATATAGATGTCTCCCACACTAACACCTAACCACGGCGCAAAGCCACAGACAGACAGCGAGACAAACAGCTTAACACACTTCCTCACTTCCTGCCTGTTCACCAGTGTGTGTGTGTGTGTGTGTGTGTGTGTGTGTGTGTGTGTGTGTGTGTGTGTGTGTGTGTGTGTGTGTGTGTGTGTGTGTGTGTGTGTGTGTGTGTGTGTGTGTGTGTGTGTGAGTTGCTGGGTTAGATAACAGCAGCGCTGGCCTTGTGAGATATAATGGTCCTGTAAAGAGAGTAAGAAAACAAGCCAGACTGAGGGGAGACCTGGTTAACCCAGGCACCTCTTACACAATAGGCTATACACTCAGAAACAAAGGTGCTATCTAGAACCTGAAATGGTTCTTTGGCTGTCCCCATAGGAGAACCCTTTGAAGAAGCCTTTTTGGTTCCAGGTAGAACGCTTTTGGGTTCCATGTACAGAAAACCCTTTCCACAGAGGGTTCTACCTGGAACCAAAAAGGGTTCTCCTATGGGGACAGCCGAAGGACCCTTTTGGAACCCTTTTTTCTACGAGCTAAAGTGACCGCAGGAGCATCCTGGACAGATACAAAGGAGCTGATGGTTCTGGCAGAAGAGACCGTTAGCTCAGGACACTTAAAGAGTGACGATGGAAGTTATGAAGAAACACTGTCCTCCTCAACAGATATATCATTATCATCAGAAGGTAAAGGGTTAGGAACGTTCATAGCACAATGCCTGATGGACTGTGTGTGTGTGTGTGTGTGTGTGTGTGTGTGTGTGTGTGTGCGTGTGCGTGTGCGTGTGCGTGTGCGTGTGCGTGCGTGCGTGCGTGCGTGCGTGCGTGCGTGCGTGCGTGCGTGCGTGCGTGCGTGCGAGTGAGAAATTCAGCTATGATAGTAAACACCTACAATAGCGAAGTTTTCTTCTTAGTGAGTGTATTCAATAGGAGATAACTTTTTTAACATACACACTAACACATGAATAATACCCGCTACAACTAAGCCTTGAATCAATGTAAAGATCATCTTGAGAATGGTAATTGCACATATTCTTGTAGCTGACTTGCAACACACTGGTCTGTATATACAGTGTGTTTAGCCATGCCAGGAAGACCTCTAGGCCTATACAGGGCCGGATTAAGAAATCATAGGCTATGGATTATATGTCTATGGCCACATAGCAACAAGCTGGAGCTGATATTTGGTGCGAATGTTGCCCAAACTGTGGCCTTCCCGACTGTAGGCTTACCGGTAACTGCCAAAATAAAGGAAACACTTGAGTAAACAAGGGATACAGAATATACGTTATGGTGTTAGTTTAGGTCCACTTGTAGAATCTATGCCAAGATGCATTGAAGCTGTTCTGGATCGTGGCGGCCCAACACCCTATTAAGACACTTTATGTTGGTGTTTCCTTCATTTTGGCAGATACCTGTATGTGCTTTATTGAGATAAACTGTTGATTCTCTGTGGCTAAATTATGCTCTCTGGTGTATTTTGAACATGTGGTTGTATAAAAATTATAATAATTTAAAAAATTACATAATTTGTTTTTTGTTGCTGGTTTTTTTGCCTCTTGGGCCCCCTATGATTTTGGGCCCAGACCATTATTCACACAATTGACCAGTCACATTTAATTATAATGCAGTTTACTTAAATGTATTTAATAATAAGTTACCCAATAAAGGCAGGGCCCCCCAGTTACCCACGTGTCCCCCTACCTCCTGTCCTGCCCCATCTGATGATTAGCAGGCAGCAGCAGAATGCAGCAGGCTGTCTACACTCATTGAGAGTGGGCTCCTGAGTCTTCCTGTGGTTGGCGGTTTAAGAAATATACTACATATATAATGTATATAGTGTATACAGTGCATTCGGAAAGTATTCAGACCCCTTGACTTTTTCCACATTTTGTTAGGTTACAGCTTTATTCTACATATCATTATTTATTTATTTTCATCATAAATCTACACACAATACTCCATAATGACAAAGCAAAAACAGTTTATTTTGCTAATTTATAAAAAATAAAAATAAATGATTTACATAAGTATTCAGACCCTTTACTCAGTACTTTGTTGAAGTACCTTTGGCAGCAAATACAGCCTCAAGTCTTCTTGGCTATGACTCTATAAGCTTGGCACACCTGTACTTGGGGAGTATCTCCCATTCTTCAAGTCCTGAGCACTCTGGAGCATGTTTTCATCAAGGATCTCTCTGTACTTTGCTCCGTTCATCTTTGCCTTGATCCTGACTAGTCTCCCAGTCCCTGCAGCTAAAAAAACACCCCCACAGCATGATGCTGCCACCACCATGCATCACCATAGGGATGGTGCCAGGTTTTCTCCAGATGTGACGCTTGGCATTCAGGCCAAAGAGTTCAATCTTGGTTTCATCAGACCAGAGAATCTTGTTTCTCATGGTCTGAGAGTCTTTAGGTGCCTTTTGGCAAACTCCAAGTGGGCTGTCATGTGCCTTTTACTGAGGAGTGGCTTCCATCTGGCCACTCTACCATAAAGACCTGATTGGTGGAGTGCTGCAGAGATGGTTGTCCTTCTGGAAGGTTCTCCCATCTCCACAGAGGAACTCCAGAGCTCTGTCAGAGTGACCATCGGGTTCTTGGTCACCTCCCTGTCAAAGGCCCTTCTCCACCGATTGCTCAGTTTGGCCGGGTGGCCAGCTCTAGAAAGAGTCTTGGTGGTTCCAAACTTCTTCCATTTAAGAATGATGGAGGCCACTGTGTTCTTGGGGACCTTCAATGCTGCAGACATTTTTTGGTACCCTTCCCCAGATCTGTGCCTCGACACAATCCTGTCTCTGAGCTCTACAGACAATTCCTTCGACCTCTTTGGTTTGATTTTGCTCTGACATGCACTGTCAACTGTGGGACCTTATACACTGCTCAAAAAAATAAAGGGAACACTAAAATAACACATCCTAGATCTGAATGAATGAAATATTCTTATTAAATACTTTTTTCTTTACATAGTTGAATGTGCTGACAACAAAATCACACAAAAATTATCAATGGAAATCAAATTTATCAACCCATGGAGGTCTGGATTTGGAGTCACACTCAAAATTAAAGTGGAAAACCACACTACAGGCTGATCCAACTTTGATGTAATGTCCTTAAAACAAGTCAAAATGAGGCTCAGTAGTGTGTGTGGCCTCCACGCCTGTATGACCTCCCTACAACGCCTAGGCATGCTCCTGATGAGGTGGCGGATGGTCTCCTGAGGGATCTCCTCCCAAACCTGGACTAAAGCATCCGCCAACTCCTGGACAGTCTGTGGTGCAACGTGGCGTTGGTGGATGGAGCGAGACATGATGTCCCAGATGTGCTCAATTGGATTCAGGTCTGGGGAACGGGCGGGCCAGTCCATAGCATCAATGCCTTCCTCTTGCAGGAACTGCTGACACACTCCAGCCACATGAGGTCTAGCATTGTCTTGCATTAGGAGGAACCCAGGGCCAACCGCACCAGCATATGGTCTCACAAGGGGTCTGAGGATCTCATCTCGGTACCTAATGGCAGTCAGGCTACCTCTGGCGAGCACATGGAGGGCTGTGCGGCCCCCCAAAGAAATGCCACCCCACACCATGACTGACCCACCGCCAAACCGGTCATGCTGGAGGATGTTGCAGGCAGCAGAACGTTCTCCACGGCGTCTCCAGACTCTGTCACATGTGCTCATGTCCTCAGTGTGAACCTGCTTTAATCTGTGAAGAGCACAGGGCGCCAGTGGCGAATTTGCCAATCTTGGTGTTCTCTGGCAAATGCCAAACGTCCTGCACGGTGTTGGGCTGTAAGCACAACCCCCACCTGTGGACGTCGGGCCCTCATACCACCCTCATGGAGTCTGTTTCTGACCGTTTGAGCAGACACATGCACATTTGTGGCCTGCTGGAGGTCATTTTGCAGGGCTCTGGCAGTGCTCCTCCTTGCACAAAGGCGGAGGTAGCGGTCCTGCTGCTGGGTTGTTGCCCTCCTACGGCCTCCTCCACGTCTCCTGATGTACTGGCCTGTCTCCTGGTAGCGCCTCCATGCTCTGGACACTACGCTGACAGACACAGCAAACCTTCTTGCCACAGCTCGCATTGATGTGCCATCCTGGATGAGCTGCATTACCTGAGCCACTTGTGTGGGTTGTAGACTCCGTCTCATGCTACCACTAGAGTGAAAGCACCGCCAGCATTCAAAAGTGACCAAAACATCAGCCAGGAAGCATAGGAACTGAGAAGTGGTCTGTGGTCACCACCTGCAGAACCACTCCTTTATTGGGGGTGTCTTGCTAATTGCCTATAATTTCCACCTGTTGTCTATTCCATTTGCACAACAGCATGTGAAATATATTGTCAATCAGTGTTGCTTCCTAAGTGGACAGTTTGATTTCACAGACGTGTGATTGACTTGGAGTTACATTGTGTTGTTTAAGTGTTCCCTTTATTTTTTTGAGCAGTGTATATACAGGTGTGTGCCTTTTCAAATCATGTCCAATCAATTGAATTTACCACAGGTGCTCCAATCAAATTGTAGAAACATCAAAAGGATGATCATTGGAAACAGGATGCACCTGACCTCAATTTTGAGTCGCATAGCAAAGGGTCTGAATACTTATGTAAGTAAGGTATTTCTGTTTTTTCATTTTAATAAATGTGCAAAAAAAATAGAAAAACCTGTTTTCGCTTTGCCATTATGGGGTATATTGTGTGTAGATTGCTGTGGATTTTATTTTATAAATTTTCGAATAAGGCTGTAAAGTAACAAAATGTGGACAATGTCAAGGGGTCTGAATACTTTCCGAAGGCACTGTATTTCCTTCATAGTTGTTGTTTTTTGTTGTCTCTGTGGCCCCCCACGGGCCTGGGCCCAGTGGCTTCTGCCCTGGTAAACCCCTGCATTATCCCGGCCCTGGGCCCAGGGGCTTCTGCCCTGGTAAACCCCTGCATTATCCCGGCCCTGGGCCCAGGGGCTTCAGCCCTGGTAAACCCCTGCATTATCCCGGCCCTGGGCCCAGGGGCTTCAGCCCTGGTAAACCCCTGCATTATTCCGGCCCTGGGCCCAGGGGCTTCAGCCCTGGTAAACCCCTGCATTATCCCGGCCCTGGGCCCAGGGGCTTCAGCCCTGGTAAACCCCTGCATTATCCCGGCCCTGGGCCCAGGGGCTTCAGCCCTGGTAAACCCCTGCATTATTCCGGCCCTGGGCCCAGGGGCTTCTGCCCTGGTAAACCCCTGCATTATCCCGGCCCTGGGCCCAGGGGCTTCAGCCCTGGTAAACCCCTGCATTATTCCGGCCCTGGGCCTATAGCTCATTGAATCAGCACTATAGTATTTCAACATTGGCAGAGGGGTTATAAATTACCTTTATTACGCATGGGGTCGGGAGCTAAAAGCACTTTTAATTATGGCCTGTGTAAAATTGAGGTCATTCTTTGGTGCATTACAGCAAATTAATTTCCAGACAAAGAAATGAGGAAATCAACTTTCAGATATCAGCAACACATCTTAAATGAAAACATCAATGAAAGGATAATCATGCAGTTGTGTGTGTGCTGTACAACAAGTCTATCTATGCTCAAAAAGACTGATTTAGAAAAACTTCAACTTCAGACTGTCCATAGATTCTTAGTCTTGGGAATCCTAAATATTTGTTGCAATATCAATTGAATTATTTCCAACAATAACAGATATCCACTGAAGCGACGGTATGACAACAAATCCGTGCAATCTAGGAGCATTGCTTAGAAAACACCACGGCGGCATACACAGTAGGCTAATACCCCTGCAGTATAATATTGCCCAGTTGTTGACAAAATCACCATAACTCACAGCAATCATATCAAGCGAAGATGTTGATAATACAAAATCTGTAAATCAACATACCGCCTCTGCTTTGAGTCCTAGGCAGAACGTCAACGTTTTCTCTGGATCCATGACCAGGGGCAGCAGAGATTTAGAACGACAACAGAGAGAGAGAGAGTGGAAAACAGAGAGCACTGGGGTCTATCTTATTGTGCTAAGCCCCATCTCTCTCCCACACTGAATCCACAGCACAGCAGCCTCCTGCTCCGCCATTCCCCGTGCGGAGAGAACGCCCCTCCCCGAATCCGATACTATCGGGGATACCACCGCCGCCAATCCAAAAATGGTACAGGCTGCGCGATATCGACAAGGGAAGGGAAAGCGTCCCAATGGCAAACGGCGCTCAGGTGTTTTCTCTTCCAGCTCGTAGGAAGATGGAGGGTTGAGGATTCAAGTTTTCTTTTTTTCCTCGTTGGTGGTACGGGGGCGCTCTTTAAATGATGTCATGTAATTCCAGCCTTCTCAAACTAGGAAAAGAGGAGAGGGCTGTGCAGATGATTGGACGTCGCCGGCCTATCTCCAGCTCCTGGCAACAGTCGCAGAGGCTGAGAAAGAGATGGCTGCTTAGTAGACCTCCGTTTTAAACGAAATTCAATGTCTTGCATTGTGTAGAATTGCAAGCAACGTATTTTCTTTATTTTTATAGGTGCCTAATTGTTTCAGCCACCATGAGGGGTAGGGGTGGGTTAGGGATGGGGTAGGGATGCTTGGCCAAGGTCATCCGATAAAGACATGCATGTTGTAATAGATAACGTTAGAGGGGGACGTACACATGTCATGCCAAGTGATACAAGAAAACAGCAGTGAATATACACGCTGTACATTGACTGAGACAACAATGTGTTGCTTATTACTTTCATGTTACATACCCCTCCCTACACGTGTAAAGTGTTCAAAACCCCTGTGTGTGTGTGAACTGCAGCTGTGTTATGTAGGACAGGTTATCCCACCATCACATTCATAAAAAAGAAGTACCTTACATAAGTTCTTGAGGAAATCCACAGGACAAACGCTGCAACATTCTGATTGTCCACAAGGTGGGAGCAGACTATTGGAAATGTCATTTTGGTGCCCTACTTTTACAGCAGTGATGAAAACCTTTACAATTACAAATAATCATGCTTGATTTGCGGTAAAATTACCTAAGTAAATATTGACAGGAATAAATGTGAACATTTTCATCTCATGTAATGGATATCCATCATTGAACTTAACGCTTTTATTGTCACACATTCCTCCAATTATTTCTGCCAATATTCACTTAATTTTACAGCAAATCAAATTTTGCGGTAATTTTAAAGGTTTTCATGGTCTCAGCTAATGATGCTGTGTGCGTGTGCTCAGGCACGCGAGTGCATATGTGTGCACCTGGGTATGTGTACATGCAAGAGTGTGTGTGTGCAGTGTGTAATCTTCTAGTGAGTCACTGGGTATTGGTGATTGGGCAGGGCCCTGGTTAGCACGATAGGGCATTATGACATTACGCATGTCGCCATGGAAGAGTAGATGAGCAGAACAGGACTTACCACCGCCACTAATCTTGACATTAGCAACATTTATTATGCCGTAGGTTACCAGTTACCACACCCCAACCCTCGCACACCATTGCCCTCTCACACACCCTGCCCTCACACACCCTGCCCTCGCACACCACTGCCCTCACACACCCCTGCACTCGCACACCACTGCTTTCGTAAGTCCTGAACTTTATCTTTTAGAGGCAAATTCTACTTGTTGTATGAGATGAGCCAGATTAAAGTTAGGAACATGGTGTCTCTACTATGAAGTGTTGGATGTAACCACCAATGGGTGTTAATGAGACACAAGAGAGTCAAGAGGATGTTGTTTAGGAGCCTGTTGAAATGTTGCGTAATGACCCTCTTTCGTACTGTGCCAATGAGTCGCGTGCAGCGGTAGTCTGGCTGGTATTTAGTGTATGTGTGTGTGTTTGCCTTTTTAACTCAGTCTGTTTACTCACTAATGCACTTAGAAACTGATCCCAAATCAGTTGTTATGGGGAGATTAACGCTGTCATGACATCTGAGTCACAGAACAAAGTGGTGTACACACCCAGAGAAGAGGGCCTGGTCAGCATGAACTAAACTCACACTCACACACACTCTGTGTACTGGTGACACCCACACACATACACACACACTGTATCCACTACATGTCGTCCCGGCACGTCCCTCTCTCTCTCTCTCTCTCTCTCTGTCTCTCTCTCTATGACTCAGCCAGAGGGAATGGGACTGTACCAGGAGGGTGTAATGACAGCATCCCAGCATTCCTCTCACAGTGTTCCTCTCTCTCACTCACACGCCAGGGTCATCCCCTCTCTCAGCCCCCACATTGGGAGTGTGGCTCCGAAACAGCCAGCCAGCAGTCCAGCCAGTCAGCTATTTAGCCAGTCAGCCAACCCTGTCTATCACCTACTAACACAGAACAAAGTAAAACACACACACCATACCTGGGTTCAAATACATGTCTATTTGAGTATCTGGAATTTATAATACTTTTTCTGTGTATTTCAGTATTTTCAAATACACAGCCCAAAACAAGTACTTTTATTTGAATATTTTCATGGTTATTTTCAAATACTTAGGTTAAAGGGAGTGTATTTGTCAGTGAATATAAGTATTCTCAAAAACATAAAAATATTCAACAACATGTCGTTTCAAATAAAATATATCTGAATACTTACTTCGAAAGTGTGTGAAAGTAATTGAAATATTTGAAATAGTATTTAAACCCAGGTCTGACACACACACACACACACACACACACACACACACACACACACACACACACACACACACACACACACACACACACACACACACACACTCAAAGGGAAGGACTCTCAACACAACTGGTTCTATCCGATGAGCTTTACTAGTGGGGGGGTTAGATTTCATAATCATTTCATAGTCATAACCCATTTCAATGGAAGGAAAACTTTATGAATCATTATTGTCATGAAGTATCCAGTAACATCCTAAAATAGATGTGAGTAGGGAAATAACCAGGGGGGAAAAGCCACTAGTGCTGAGCAATTAAACAAAATGTAGGTTATTTTTCAGTTTTTAAACAACTAATTGACTGACTTCTATTTTGTCCAGTTTATTTCTGTGAGCTCAGTGCACAGTTTCTCTAGAGATAAATCCGATGAAGCCCAAACTGTGCGATGTAGTAGGAAGTTGTAGTTTCCAACAGGCCAATATTCCACATAGTTTAGCTCAGAAAACATGGCAATTAACTACAACGACAATAACCCATTGCGCGCCTACTTTTCCGGTGTGTGTGTTTCTTTTACACCTGCTATTTAAAAGAGACAGAAGAATGTGCGATGGATAGAGCAAAAGAGAGCGGTTGCTTTTTGAGGTATCTCCACCTGAGAATACATTAAATAAATGATAGTTGGTATTTAGCAGTCATAAAAGTATTCATTGACTGTTTTTGAAGAGCTACTAAAATAGTGATTTTGTCAGACAGGATATAGTGATGAGATGATGACTTGGAATGAAATAATAAAGTCATCTAATAAAACAAATGTACACAACAACTGAAATATTGATAAAAGTCACCTTGTCTGAGAGAGATTTACATGGTTATCAAAACGTCACACCAGGGTAAGCCTATACAAAACACAGACCTTATTTTAAGTGTTCATAAAATACCCTATGGGAAAAATGAATGGTGGAAAAACAATTGGAACCATTTCCCTGTTTGACCGCTAGGTTTTATGGGTATTATGACACCTCCACTCTGGGGCTCTATTACAAAAGGGCACAACTCATGAGGTCAGTGCCCTAACCCCCCCCCCCCCACACACACACACACACACACACACACACACACACACACTCAGGGAAGTAAACTCGCACACGAATGCACACACACATCTCCAGAAAATGAGTGTGTCAGTCAATGCCAGCCAGTGACAGCAGTGTAAGGAATGACAACATTTTGTGTTTGAGAGATGACATGGAGAGGCGGGCTACAGGTCTGTCTTTGAGAGATGACATGGAGAGGCTACAGGTCTGTGTTTGAGAGATGACATGGAGAGACAGGCTACAGGTCTGTCTTTGAGAGATGACATGGAGAGACAGGCTACAGGTCTGTCTTTGAGAGATGACATGGAGAGGCGGGCTACAGGTCTGTCTTTGAGAGATGACATGGAGAGACAGGCTACAGGTCTGTCTTTGAGAGATGACATGGAGAGGCTACAGGTCTGTCTTTGAGAGATGACATGGAGAAACAGGTTACAGGCCTGTCTTTGAGAGATGACATGGAGAGGCGGGCTACAGGTCTGTCTTTGAGAGATGACATGGAGAGGCGGGCTACAGGTCTGTCTTTGAGAGATGACATGGAGAGGCGGGCTACAGGTCTGTCTTTGAGAGATGACATGGAGAGGCGGGCTACAGGTCTGTCTTTGAGAGATGACATGGAGAGGCAGGTTACAGGTCTGTCTTTGAGAGATGACATAGAGAGGCTACAGGTCTGTCTTTGAGAGATGACATGGAGAGGCGGGCTACAGGTCTGTCTTTGAGAGATGACATGGAGAGGCGGGCTACAGGTCTGTCTTTGAGAGATGACATGGAGAGGCTACAGGTCTGTCTTTGAGAGATGACATGGAGAGGTTACAGGTCTGTCTTTGAGAGATGACATGGAGAGGCAGGTTACAGGTCTGTCTTTGAGAGATGACATGGAGAGGTTACAGGTCTGTCTTTGAGAGATGACATGGAGAAACAGGTTACAGGCCTGTCTTTGAGAGATGACATGGAGAGGTTACAGGTCTGTCTTTGAGAGATGACATGGAGAGACAGGCTACAGGTCTGTCTTTGAGAGATGACATGGAGATGCGGGCTACAGGTCTGTCTTTGAGAGATGACATGGAGAGGCGGGTTACAGGTCTGTCTTTGAGAGATGACATAGAGAGGCAGGCTACAGGTCTGTCTTTGAGAGATGACATAGAGCGGCAGGCTACAGGTCTGTCTTTGAGAGATGACATGGAGAGGCAGGCTACAGGTCTGTCTTTGAGAGATGACATGGAGAGGCAGGCTACAGGTCTGTCTTTGAGAGATGACATGGAGATGCGGGCTACAGGTCTGTCTTTGAGAGATGACATGGAGAGGTTACAGGTCTGTCTTTGAGAGATGACATGGAGAGGTTACAGGTCTGTCTTTGAGAGATGACATGGAGAGGTTACAGGTCTGTATTTGAGAGATGACATGGAGAGGTTACAGGTCTGTCTTTGAGAGATGACATGGAGAGGTTACAGGTCTGTCTTTGAGAGATGACATGGAGAGGCAGGTTACAGGTCTGTCTTTGAGAGATGACATGGAGAGGTTACAGGTCTGTCTTTGAGAGATGACATGGAGAGGTTACAGGTCTGTATTTGAGAGATGACATGGAGAGGTTACAGGTCTGTCTTTGAGAGATGACATGGAGAGGTTACAGGTCTGTCTTTGAGAGATGACATGGAGAGGTTACAGGTCTGTATTTGAGAGATGACATGGAGAGGTTACAGGTCTGTCTTTGAGAGATGACATGGAGAGGTTACAGGTCTGTCTTTGAGAGATGACATGGAGAGGCAGGTTACAGGTCTGTCTTTGAGAGATGACATGGAGAGGTTACAGGTCTGTCTTTGAGAGATGACATGGAGAAACAGGTTACAGGCCTGTCTTTGAGAGATGACATGGAGAGGTTACAGGTCTGTCTTTGAGAGATGACATGGAGAGACAGGCTACAGGTCTGTCTTTGAGAGATGACATGGAGATGCGGGCTACAGGTCTGTCTTTGAGAGATGACATGGAGAGGCGGGTTACAGGTCTGTCTTTGAGAGATGACATAGAGAGGCAGGCTACAGGTCTGTCTTTGAGAGATGACATAGAGCGGCAGGCTACAGGTCTGTCTTTGAGAGATGACATGGAGAGGCAGGCTACAGGTCTGTCTTTGAGAGATGACATGGAGAGGCAGGCTACAGGTCTGTCTTTGAGAGATGACATGGAGATGCGGGCTACAGGTCTGTCTTTGAGAGATGACATAGAGAGGCAGGTTACAGGTCTGTCTTTGAGAGATGACATGGAGATGCGGGCTACAGGTCTGTCTTTGAGAGATGACATAGAGCGGCAGGCTACAGGTCTGTCTTTGAGAGATGACATAGAGCGGCAGGCTACAGGTCTGTCTTTGAGAGATGACATGGAGAGGCAGGCTACAGGTCTGTCTTTGAGAGATGACATGGAGAGGCGGGCTACAGGTCTGTCTTTGAGAGATGACATAGAGCGGCAGGCTACAGGTCTGTCTTTGAGAGATGACATGGAGAGGCAGGCTACAGGTCTGTCTTTGAGAGATGACATGGAGAGGCGGGCTACAGGCCTGTCTTTGAGAGATGACATGGAGAGGCTACAGGTCTGTCTTTGAGAGATGACATGGAGAGACAGGTTTGTAAATTGTCATAAAAAATAGCCCTCCAGATGACGTCGGAATGTTTCAGTTGCCATGCCGTTGCTATGATGTTATTTTGAAAAGCTGTCAGTCAAAAGTCACGAGCCTGACTGATGATGTCACAGTGGAAAAGAGAAGAAAAGGAAACACAAACACACAAACACTCACACACACACATACACACACACTCACACACACTCACACACTCACACACACACACAAGGCGCAACGCTCTGAATTATGGACTTTCTTTTTGACTCGAGACATTTTCTAGTGACAGAAGGGCAACACTGTAGCGTGCTGTGCAACAGACGCAGGGTGTTGCAAATGACATTGTAGTCCAACACAAATGGCAAATTTGTATCTGCACTCAACACAGCCTCACATCCTACACGTTATCACCATCGCTCTGACGTTTAGAAAAATGTCACATCATAAATACTGATAGTACATGGCAGCCCCAGGCCTGGCCCCTTGAAGGGCAGAGCTGATGGATGGAGCCCGCAGAGAGGCACTCCCACGCTGGGCCCCCTGACCCCCCTCGGCCCCCTATAGCCCGGAAAGCCATGTGGAGGCCCTGGGGGCTTATCTGGTGCTCTGCCCCCAGGGTTGTCCATCATCATGGGGCCACTACAGCAGGTGACGGCAGAGAGGACGCTCCTCTTCCTCCACCCTTTCCTCCAACTGTCCTTCTCCAAGTCTGAACGTTCCATTACCAGCCTCCCAGTCAGGCTACTCAATGAACCAGTTTGTTGTATTCAGTTACTCAACAATACTACACAATCACATACAGCCATATGACTGTGCTGCCTAACCCTAAAGAATTTTTGTCACGCTACGGACAAAAACTTCAGAAAGACTTGTCCATTGTGGTGTCTTTACTTGGAATGGTAAGAATGGCACCAGTACTGCCCTACCCACCAGAAGCCATACCATCCATCCCCTGGCTGTCAGCCCTGTCTGTCTACTCTACTGTACAGTCACCTAACCTGCTCTACTGTACAGTCACCTCTACCTCCCAGTCACGCCACTCAGAAGGAAACAAGGCAGGGCGAGCCAAAGGAGGAATCCCCTAGACTAGCAGAGCCCTACCTACTAGATAGACAGATACTGGCAGAGACAGACAGAGACATCCTGCTGTTGTCATTGGGCAAGACAGATCTGAGTCACTGAACATGTTTGGTCACCACGACGACGCTGGCTGAAGACTGGCTAGCACCTCTACACATCATCATTAACCTGAATGTAAAAACATGGAGACAGTGTGTAGTGTATGTACATACCCTGAGTCAACAAAACATGAGGAACACCTTATGTGGCATACACACACACACACACACACACACACACACACACACACACACACACACACACACACACACACACACACACACACACACACACACACACACACACACACACACACACACACACACACACACACAATCCATGTCTCGATTGGCCTCATGGTTAGAGCGTTGGGCCAGTAACCGGAAGGTTGCTGGATCAAATCCCCGCGCTGACAAGGTAAACATCTGTTGTTCTGCCAATGAGCAAGGCAGTTAACACGCTGTTCCCCGGGCGCCGAAGACGTGGATGTTGATTAAGGCAGCCCCCCGCACCTCTCTGATTCAGAGGGATTGAGTTAAATGCGGAAGACAGATTTCAGTTGACTAGGTATTTTCCTTTCAATTCTCTCATGGCTTAAAAATCCTTCTTTAACCTGTTTCCACCCCTTCATCTAAGTGGATTTAACAAGTGACATCAATAAAGGATCATAGCTTTCAACTGGATTCACCTGGTCAGTCCATGTTCATGGAAATAACAGTTGTTGTAAATGTTTTATACACTCAGGGTATATAAACTAAGGAATGCAGAGGAACAAGTTGTTCCAAGTTCAAATGTACTTCCTGATTGGGGAAACAGCCGATAATATGGATGTTCTTGTCATTGCCATCCTTTTAATACAGTTGCAATCTTTTTAATACAGTTGCAATCTTTTTAATACAGTTGCCATACTTTTAATACAGTTGCCATCCTTTTAATACAGTTGCAATCTTTTTAATACAGTTGCCATCCTTTTAATACAGTTGCAATCTTTTTAATACAGTTGCCATCCTTTTAATACAGTTGCCATCCTTTTAATACAGTTGCCATCCTTTTAATACAGTTGCCATCCTTTTAATACAGTTGCCATCCTTTTAATACAGTTGCCATCCTTTTAATACAGTTGCCATCCTTTTAATACAGTTGACATCCTTTTAATACAGTTGCCATCCTTTTAATACAGTTGCCATCCTTTTAATACAGTTGCCATCCTTTTAATACAGTTGCCATCCTTTTAATACAGTTGCCATCCTTTTAATACAGTTGCCATCCTTTTAATACAGTTGCCATCTTTTTAATACAGTTGCCATCTTTTAATACAGTTGCCATCTTTTTAATACAATCGGTATAAAAGCCGAACAACACACACAAAGTTGAAAAGAAGTTTGAATTGTGCCGTGAGTCAGAAATTGAGTAAGTGAGTTGATTGTCAAATAATCCCTGTTATGTTCAGTGTTTTGTCTTCCTTTTAATGAGCCACTAAAATGATTGGTCGATATAGGAAAGAAATGGAGTCATATAAAGAAAGATTTACAACTGGATGACTCATCTCTCTAGATTATGTTACCTGGTCATGTGATGTAGCCAGGAGTGGAGCCTGCTGATCACAGTCTGTCTCCAGAGAAGTGTGTGTGTGTTAGTGTGTGTGTGTCTCCAGACAGGAGAGCAGAAACTGCAGTGTTTATTATGAGTGAGTCATTCTCTATGGGGAGAAAAGTGTGTGACCACGTCTTCCTTATGAAGACTATGTGCTGAGTTAGTTAGTGGGACTTCTGATCTCTCTACCTCGCTGAGTTAGTATTAGTGGGATCTCTCTACCTCGCTGAGTTAGTATTAGTGGGATCTCTCTACCTCGTTGAGTTAGTATTAGTGGGATCTCTCTACCTCGCTGAGTTAGTATTAGTGGGATCTCTCTACCTCGCTGAGTTAGTATTAGTGGGATCTCTCTACCTCGCTGAGTTAGTATTAGTGGGATCTCTCTACCTCGCTGAGTTAGCATTAGTGGGATCTCTCTACCTCGCTGAGTTAGTATTAGTGGGATCTCTCTACCTCGCTGAGTTAGTATTAGTGGGATCTCTCTACCTCGCTGAGTTAGTATTAGTGGGATCTCTCTACCTCGCTGAGTTAGTATTAGTGGATCTCTCTACCTCGTTGAGTTAGTATTAGTGGTATCTCTCTACCTCGCTGAGTTAGTATTAGTGTGATCTCTCTACCTCGCTGAGTTAGTATTAGTGGGATCTCTCTACCTGGCTGAGTTAGTATTAGTGGGATCTCTCTACCTCGCTGAGTTAGTATTAGTGGGATCTCTCTACCTCGCTGAGTTAGTATTAGTGTGATCTCTCTACCTTGCTGAGTTAGTATTAGTGGGATCTCTCTACCTCGCTGAGTTAGTATTAGTGGATCTCTCTACCTCGCTGAGTTAGTATTAGTGGGATCTCTCTACCTCGCTGAGTTAGTATTAGTGGGATCTCTCTACCTCGCTGAGTTAGTATTAGTGGGATCTCTCTACCTCGTTGAGTTAGTATTAGTGGGATCTCTCTACCTCGCTGAGTTAGTATTAGTGGGATCTCTCTACCTCGCTGAGTTAGTATTAGTGGGATCTCTCTACCTCGCTGAGTTAGTATTAGTGGGATCTCTCTACCTCGCTGAGTTAGTATTAGTGGGATCTCTCTACCTTGCTGAGTTAGTATTAGTGGGATCCCGCTACCTCGCTGAGTTAGTATTAGTGGGATCTCTCTACCTTGCTGAGTTAGTATTAGTGGGATCTCTCTACCTCGCTGAGTTAGTATTAGTGGGATCTCTCTACCTCGCTGAGTTAGTATTAGTGGGATCTCTCTACCTTGCTGAGTTAGTATTAGTGGATCTCTCTACCTCGCTGAGTTAGTATTAGTGGGATCTCTCTACCTCGCTGAGTTAGTATTAGTGGGATCTCTCTACCTCGCTGAGTTAGTATTAGTGGGATCTCTCTACCTCGCTGAGTTAGTATTAGTGGGATCTCTCTACCTCGCTGAGTTAGCATTAGTGGGATCTCTCTACCTCGCTGAGTTAGTATTAGTGGGATCTCTCTACCTCGCTGAGTCAGTATTAGTGGGATCTCTCTACCTCGCTGAGTTAGCATTAGTGGGATCTCTCTACCTCGCTGAGTTAGTATTAGTGGGATCTCTCTACCTCGCTGAGTTAGTATTAGTGGGATCTCTCTACCTCGCTGAGTTAGTATTAGTGGGATCTCTCTACCTCGCTGAGTTAGTATTAGTGGGATCTCTCTACCTCGCTGAGTTAGCATTAGTGGGATCTCTCTACCTCGCTGAGTTAGCATTAGTGGGATCTCTCTACCTCGCTGAGTCAGTATTAGTGGCAGTTTGAAGCTCTTTTCTCTAGTTTAAAGATCCAATCTGAGATGTTTGATCATTCATTTATTTATGTACTGTATATCCATCGATACTTGGAGAATATCAGTTAGAAACGCCTCATGATGACAAACATAGACAAAGGATGTGTATTTGTTACAATGCAAAGGGGAAGGAAATGCAACTAACCTTACCCATCTCCCGTCTTCCCTAATGCAATATATACACACTACACACACACACACACACACGCATACACGCACACATGCACTAACACACACAAACAGACATGTATTGACACACATGGGAGAGAAGGCACATGACTACTACCTCTACACTAACCTCTCCCCCTCTGACACACACACACATACACACCGGCAGAAAAACATGAGTCTGGCACCTTAGGCCAGGTCTCGTGACAAGTCCTGGCAAGTCATCCTCAGTTAACTCGATAAGGAGGGGAGTATACTCTACCTTCACACACACACACACACACACACACACACACACACACACACACACACACACACACACACACACACACACACACACACACACACACACACACACACTAATTATGTTGTTGTGGAGTAAAACGTATTAAAGTCAAACATCTGGAGCTTCATGTCCTGTACTAAACAGTAGCAAAACCAGCTGTCATACGGCACAGACTGGTTAGGTATGTATATTCATTAGGAACCAAGGCTACGTCCCAAACGCCACCCCTTCCCCTATATAGTGCACTATGTAGGAATAGGATGACATGTGGAATGCATTCCAAAAGGGCCCGACTCTTGTTCTGTATTCTGGCAGCATGTCATTTCATATTGTTATACAGTGATTGTGTGGTTGGATTGTGATGTCAGACTCGTCTCGATAAATGGCCTTAACATGATTAATGGAGGATCGGGCCTTTTCAGCAGCTCCCACCCCCACGCCACCCTCCCAGCCCTGGGAGACACTCTCGAGATGCGTCCTGATGTTTAAGTGGGTTCACTATGTGTGTGTGTGTGTGTGTGTGTGTGTGTGTGTGTGTGTGTGTGTGTGTGTGTGTGTGTGTGTGTGTGTGTGTGTGTGTGTGTGTGTGTGTGTGTGTGTGTGTGTGTGTGTGTGTGTGTGTGTGTGTGTGTGTGTGTGTGTGTGTGTGTGTGTGTGTGTGTGTTAATCAGTTCCTCATGTGGGTCTTATTGCATTCCAGAGCCAGCACACTCCTCCGGGTTTAACCTCCGACCCTTCTGATACGCTCACGCCAGATGAACACACACACACACACGTGCACACACACACACACACACACTCCCTCACACACATTACTCATTCATACGCTCGAGCATGTAGATTCACACAAACACACTATTTTTCACAACAAAAACACACACTGTGAACACGCACACACAACTCACCAACGTATTATGTGGATACACTGTGTATGAACAGATGCATAAGAATGACCAGCCCTGACAGTGAGTAGTGGACCTTCCACCCACCATTACTGTAACATTCTCCTATTATCCCGTCCCAAATGAATTCTGCAAGTTATGCAAGTCGATTCATTATGGAATTGAGTAGGGGGGAGAAGGTCTAACCAGCGCCAGAGAGAAAGAGAGAGATGGGGGAGAGGGATAAATACGAGACAGAGAGAAAGAGAGGGAAAGAGAGATAGAGAGCAAGACAGAGAGATGCAGAGAGAGAGATGGATAGTGAGAGAGTGAGCAAGACAGAGAGATACAGAGAGAGAGAGAGAGAGAGAGAGAGAGCAAGAGAGAAAGAGAAGGAGAGAGAGCGAGGGAGGCCCTCTGTAATTCCAACCCTCTCTCCTCAAGTCTTCCCTCTCTCTCTCTCTCTCTCTGTGCTGACACAAGGCCTTTGTCTCTGCCTCCACAAAGCAGGAGAGCCCCATAGGAACCTGGGTAAAGCCCACTAAGGCCTGTATCACAAACAGGAAACCAACTCCTCAGAGAGAACATCCGTCAGGACAGGCGGCACTCCTAACTTCAGCACAACATGTTACTGTAGTCACAGAAACAAACAGATTTTCTCTGTATTTCTGAATTTCTATGAGAGGCTGATTTACAGGAGAGGAGGAGACCTGATGAATAAGCCCTGCGTTACACATGCAAGTGTTTTGGTTGTCAGTTTGAGACTGACAGTCCGTGATACACAGCCAGAGGCTTTGTGACAGCCAATCCAGACAACTCTAGATTCTATAGCTCAAACGTTGATTGACTTCAACTGTGTGTGTCAACCTGAGTGTCAACATTGTGTCAACATTGTGTCAACATTGTGTCAACCCGAGTGTCAACATTGTGTCAACCTGAGTGTCAACATTGTGTCAACCTGAGTGTCAACATTGTGTCAACCTGAGTGTCAACATTGTGTCAACCTGATTGTCAACATTGTGTCAACCTGATTGTCAACATTGTGTCAACATTGTGTCAACCTGAGTGTCAACATTGTGTCAACATTGTGTCAACCTGAGTGTCAACATTGTGTCAACCTGAGTGTCAACACTGTGTCAACCTGATTGTCAACATTGTGTCAACCTGAGTGTCAACATTGTGTCAACATTGTGTCAACCTGAGTGTCAACATTGTGTCAACATTGTGTCAACCTGAGTGTCAACATTGTGTCAACCTGAGTGTCAACATTGTGTCAACACTGTGTCAACCTGATTGTCAACATTGTGTCAACATTGTGTCAACATTGTGTCAACACTGTGTCAACCTGATTGTCAACATTGTGTCAACCTGATTGTCAACACTGTGTCAACCTGATTGTCAACATTGTGTCAACATTGTGTCAACATTGTGTCAACACTGTGTCAACCTGATTGTCAACATTGTGTCAACATTGTGTCAACATTGTGTCAACATTGTGTCAACCTGAGTGTCAACATTGTGTCAACATTGTGTCAACATTGTGTCAACCCGAGTGTCAACATTGTGTCAACCTGAGTGTCAACATTGTGTCAACATTGTGTCAACCTGATTGTCAACATTGTGTCAACCTGAGTGTCAACATTGTGTCAACCTGAGTGTCAACATTGTGTCAACATTGTGTCAACCTGAGTGTCAACACTGTGTCAACATTGTGTCAACATTGTGTCAACCTGAGTGTCAACATTGTGTCAACCTGAGTGTCAACATTGTGTCAACACTGTGTCAACCTGATTGTCAACATTGTGTCAACATTGTGTCAACACTGTGTCAACCTGATTGTCAACATTGTGTCAACATTGTGTCAACATTGTGTCAACATTGTGTCAACCTGAGTGTCAACATTGTGTCAACCTGAGTGTCAACATTGTGTCAACCTGAGAGTCAACATTGTGTCAACCTGAGTGTCAACATTGTGTCAACACTGTGTCAACATTGTGTCAACACTGTGTCAACATTGTGTCAACACTGTGTCAACATTGTGCCAACACTGTGTCAACATTGTGTCAACATTGTGTCAACCTGAGTGTCAACATTGTGTCAACCTGAGTGTCAACATTGTGTCAACTTGAGTGTCAACATTGTGTCAACCTGAGTGTCAACATTGTGTCAACATTGTGTCAGCATTGTGTCAACATTGTGTCAATATTGTGTCAATATTGTGTCAACCTGAGTGTCGACATTGTGTCAACCTGAGTGTCAACATTGTGTCAACCTGATTGTCAACATTGTGTCAACCTGAGTGTCGACATTGTGTCAACCTGATTGTCAACATTGTGTCAACCTGAGTGTCAACATTGTGTCAACATTGTGTCAACATTGTGTCAACATTGTGTCAACCTGATTGTCAACATTGTGTCAACCTGAGTGTCAACACTGTGTCAACATTGTGTCAACCTGATTGTCAACATTGTGTCAACATTGTGTCAACATTGTGTCAACATTGTGTCAACCTGATTGTCAACATTGTGTCAACCTGAGTGTCAACATTGTGTCAACATGAGTGTCAACATTGTGTCAACATTGTGTCAACATTGTGTCAACCTGATTGTCAACATTGAGTCAACCTGAGTGTCAACATTGTGTCAACATCGTGTTGAGTGTCGACATTGTGTCGACATTGTGTCAACATTGTGTCAACATTGTGTCAACATTGTGTCAACCTGAGCGTCGACATTGTGTCAACATTGTGTCAACATTGTGTCAACCTGAGTGTTGACATTGTGTCAACCTGAGTGTCAACATTGTGTCAACCTGAGTGTCGACATTGTGTCAACTTGAGTGTCAACCTGAGTGTCATCACTGTGTAAACATTGTGTTTACAGAGTGGAATCTCAACTTGAAATCTGGAACACAAACTCCCTTCTTCTCTCTGAAAGAGAGGACCTCTCTGCAGCACCACAGAAAAGCAGTTGAGGCGCGTGTCACACATGACACCTGCCTTTGGTGACATGAAAGCCTGTGAACGACAGACACGTCATGCAAAGAATGTGTTGCTCTCTCTCTCTTTCTCTTTCTTTCTTTCTTTCTTTCTTTCTTTCTTTCTTTCTTTCTCTCTCTCTCTCTCTCTCTCTCTCTCTCTCTCTCTCTATCTCTCTTTCTCTCTCTCTCTGCTCTCTCTCGCTCTCTCTGCTCTCAGTCTCCCTCTCTCTCTCTCTCTATCTCTCTCGCTCGCTCTCTCTGCTCTCTCTCTCCCTCTCTCTCTCTCTGACTCCTGAAACAGTTTCCCCTCACATAACCCCGATCTCCGATCCCCTGTCCTCCCTTTCCCTCCTCCTCCTTCGTCTTGATTTCTGGCTGCAGCACACTTCCATCCAATGAATTCCTAAGCAGTGGAGTAAAAAGCTGGACCGTCTCTGCTGCC